>NW_028301577.1:5625000-5807500 GCF_042242905.1 Orbicella faveolata
ATCCCCACCCACCCAGAAAAGAATTTGGTGGATCATAGGTCATACATGTAGTTACCCGTAACAATGCTAGGGAGTCGTTAGAGGTACAACAAAGTTCTTTGTTCTATGTTTTTGTTCGATATTTTGGCCTTGACCGTGCACAAAACACAACGTAGTTGTTTACTTTTGTTTGGAAAACTATTCAAATAACACAAATAAAAGATTGTGTACAGTCGTGGACTTTCCAACATAAATCTTGGAATCTTTGCTCCCATCTTTGAAGTTTCTCGAACTCCATGACCATTCACCTCTATTAACTATGAGTTGATGAACATAGAACAGGAGTCACTTGACTCAGTTAAAAAAGTTATTTTGTGCATCTTAAATAGTCTTGTCTTGTTTAAAACGTTGTACAATATTATGCATTTATAACGCCAAGTAATTCTGCAGTGCTCATTTGACTAAAATGTTGCATTGTGCATCTGAAAATAATCATTTCTCGTATATGTGTGTTGTAACGTGTTTTGAACCAAAGTGCCAACTAATTCTAAATAATTTCATTGATAAACATAAGCCAGGAGTCTCTTGACACTAAAAATGTTTCCACAATCTCCTGATCCTTTGAATGGCTACTTGTAACAGGTGCATGCGCGCTATACGAATTGCTGTGTTACTTGATAGGTGTTACTTACAATGTTGCACCACCTGGTTTTAATTGTTGAAAACCTTTTAAGATAATATACGACCGAGTAAAAGTAGCTGCTATTTTAGTTATCAGAAAGAATGTGGGTTCCGCCACCGATAAAAGGCGTTAAAACTGAATATTCAATTAGTACTTGGGCTCCAGTACACCAATTTCTTATTCTGTTTGTTATGAAAGCATAGAAAAATTGATTTCAGCTCTCGACGATTCCAAGACGGCGTTTTCGCAATTCCGAGAGTCCTAGATATTTATAACTATTATAACTACCATTCCACTTATCTTACTGAAAGTACACACATCAACGCAGACGATAAATGACTGAGGGATTTCCCATCGAGAGTCTTTCAGGTCTTTCCTTAAATTACCTCTTAGGTCCACTCAAATACTATATGTTTGAGCTTTAAGCAATTCAACACAAATGCCGAGTTCCATGCTTCGAATACCGAATGGAATCCTTCTGAATATAAAGTAGACCCAAAGACGATATCTAAGCAGACAGTAAGTTTATATCGTCATCGTTTCAAGGGCTAAGTGTTGCAACAGGCTAAGTGTTGTGTTTGGAACCATGCAAGCCATACTTGTAATCTTGGGTTTCGTGGCTACGTTTTTGGTTGTTGTCAGTCATGGAGATTTCGTACCTGCTCTTGTGGAAGCAGATGGTAGGTACATAAGGTGAAATGGTCTGTTTCTGATTTCCTCTCTAAATGGTATGTAACCCATCCCCTTTAGGCCGCAGTAAATGGCTTAAAAGCCAGTATAGAATTGTGTCTTTTCTCAGGAGCACCGTTTTCTTTTTTTGACCAGTTCACGTTTATATTAATACAAATTACTACCTCTTGTATTTAACATTCGCGCCCTGTGTATGCAGCTTCAGTCTGAAGATGGTATACAATAATAGCAAAATATAGCAACTAATATTGTCTTGTATATTTTCGTCTATATAACAGACACAATGCAACGACTCGAATTGACCTTTGTTCTCTGGTTGCTTTTTAAACATGTTTCGCTCGTCATATTCAATTTTGCTTAAAACTTTTTCAGTTTCGCAAAATGATTTCTTCTTTACAAATATTCAGTTAAAATTCCAAACATATATCACTGTTGGTCATTGATTGAGGAGAAAATACCTTTGGGGTTTTATTTCATTGGAGCCAATTTTCTTAGTTCCACTAATTTAGAGTATCAGTGTAGTATTTCTTAGTTTTATGAGAAATCTTTAAGATTCTTTCCATTTAAATGCCAGATTTAGAAGTTAAGTGTGTAATAACGCTAAATGAGGCTAAAAGCTCCTAAGTTTTTTTTCAATTTTACGCGTTTGCCATACTGTCAGTCCTTACAGAAATCGAAATAACACATGTTCTATTTACATCATGGATACAGAATTGAAATCCACCCCACACACTTATTCAATTGGTCATTATTCAACACTTGAAATTCTATATAATGTCGGAAAGTTAAAATAAATAGCGATAATTCTCGAGGAACCTAAAGCAAACAATAACAATACAAATTTTAACTCTTTTGTACGCGCATACGCGCTAATAGGTCTCATTTTTTAGGTGTTGGCCTCAAGCAGTGTTGAATTGCTCTGACAATTAACAAAAAAAAAAAAAGTTTCCAAATTCAAACAATGTAAACAATAACAAACCCTAACCCTAACCCCAATACAGTTGGACATACCTTAAAGTTCGCATTTTTAATTTGCTCGTTTTGGCCTAAAGCATTATTAAAAAGACTGCGAGGAACATATGCTGCAAATTATAACAAAATAGATAACTACACATGTTTACCATTGCAATTAATAAGGAGCTTTTGCTTTCAAATAAATTGCAAATAGTGAGTAAATAATTAATTGCATTAGTAGAGCTGTTCAGAAACTTACAAAATTCTCAAGTAATTCAAGTGATGTTCTGGCATCAAGTGGTATAATTTATATGAATGCGATAAGAGAATATAAAGAAAAAGAAAGACATTTTTGTTCCATGACATCTGCGCGATATTTTGTTGTCAATTTGTCTCCTTTTAAGGAAAAAGGAAACAAATTCCTAAACACAATATGTACAGTACTCTTTTGAAAAACAAGGCCTTATAAGAACCCACGTTTTAAATTTAATTCAACAGCCTTTTGGTACTGAGATTGATTCATAAATTTAAATCATCAATAATAGCCTTTTCCTGAATGGATTAAACCTGTTCTTAGTGGTGAGATGCATTTAAATAGTGGTCTTACAGATCCTTAAATTCTCCAGCTCCACTAATGGCGGAAACTTTCGTTTCGTTGTAGAATTGGATCTTTCCAAAGAACTAAAAGAACAGGAAATAAAATCTAGCTTAACTTTATATTGCTGCGGAAGAAAGAGCCTAATTTAAGTAATTTACACCGGAAAAATTGCTGGCCTACTTTTGCCCTAGTGAAATTTTTGGCGCGGTGTTTCAAACAATGGAAATCGTATATGCTGTACAAGCCACTGATTGATCGGACAATTTCCGACACAGAATAGACAGGAAGTAAGAAACGAAGGACATACAGAATAGATAGGAAGAAAGATCAATAGTAGCGCGAATACACTCTTGACGGAAACACAACTCGTTAGCTAATTTAAAAAGTAAGATTGGATGGCAACTTTTAGAAATCACTTATATATTAATTTATACTTTATGTTTTATAAATCCTTCCGCAATAAAATTTAGCTTTTATGTTGCTGCGGGGACAAGGCAGTAATCCCAGTCACTCATATTTATATTACACATGCAGATGGAAAAAAGGCTGCTCTTTTTCACATTTACGCTAACCTAGTGTATTCGCAAATAGGTTTTCCATACAATGCCTCATAAGTTGGCAAAAGCAATAACCAACAAGAAACGTAAGGAATCACTCCATATTTGGTGTTAAGTTATTTTAGTGTTTAAGCTAGTATTCGTGGGTTATTACACAGCCGTATTTCCCGAGCTCCTCATGAAAAGTCTCTTTCTGGTATTGTGTGCTTTCAGAGACTACGAATTAACTTTTTGTTAAATAAATTTTTACTTGACGTGTACCACAGCAGGACTAACTAAGTTATTCGCGGGTGAGTTTAACGCATTGAAAGGAACACGTTTAACATTTCTGCCATGCCGCTACTCTGCAGCCGTTCAGCAGGGTTCGATTTGATTTTTATGAATTTTTTTTTTTCAAATTCCACGATGAGCGCGAAATTGAATTAAGCAATGGCAATTAAAAAGCAATGCGGTGTGTGGTTTCTCTAGAAGTTTCATAGAATGTAAGGGTCAAGGCCCGGGACAACAATAACGTTTTCCATCAGTTTCCTGAGTCAGTGATCGCATAATCGTCTCATTCACGCTTACAGTTGTAATAGGATTATGTTGGAGGTAAAAAAAAAAGGTTTTTGGCATAATTTTGCCACATTTGTGAGTACAGCGTTATGAGGACGTATCGTTTTATCGCAAATGCGAAAACCTCTCCCTTTCCTGCAAGAAAAGAACCCCTCTGATACGTCAATCATGTCCTTTCAACAGTTTTTGTCAACTACAAGGGAATGTTATACTTTCAAACTGTGCCCCCACGTGTTTTGAATACCGCCATCTAGATATAAGACACCTTCTGTACCTTGAGCTGCTTAATTTATAGCTGTACGAGTTTGCTACAAGGTGGTAATTTGACGAGAGAGAAAGAGCTATTGCACTCGACGATGACGAGTCTTGCTTTGATTTGTTTGGTGGTTTTTCTTTACTCACTAACGTATGTTCCATTTGCTTTCTGCGCCCCCAAACCACTTTCGAAGGATACTGAAGTTGAAGGTTGGTAATTGTGTGGTTTTATTTTTAAATTTATTTTCCTCGATACATTCTGCATTTTTCAAACATGACCGTGATTGCAATCGTCTAATAAACGTCTAAGCGTCGGTGTTACTTGCGTAGGCATTTTTCGATTACTGCAAGAAATTTATGAGTTTGCCTGTTTCTTACAGTTTCCTCTTTTATTGATATGTTAAGATTTGCCTTCAGTGAAAGTGTACATTCAGTGACATTAATATGTTTCAGACTGGCAAAAACATTTCACTGTTTTCGAATTATGGGTTGCTAAACAAGATTGTCCAACGTTGAAAACATATTTTGTCCACTTTGCAGCTTAAAATTGGTTAAACTTGCATAACCGCAAATTTCTTTTGAAAATAAAGTGTCAAGCGTAGGCAAGTTGCCAAAATGTTTCAACTGTTCCTCATGTTGAAAGGGAGGGGTTCCTCTACATATCAGCACTTTTATCACTTTTGCTGCAGCATTTTAGCTTCTGTGCATCCAGTCCTAGGCAGCCAAAACAAGCTATTACCTAAAATTGTCTCTGGAACTTACCACTGTACTGGTAGGAGACCAACCAGGGAATCATATGGTGTGCAAACTTTCATAACGGGCAAATAAATGTTACGCACTTAGTTAATTACCCATGTTTAGCAAGAGAGAGCGATAAATTTCACCCATGACTATGATTTCGAGCTGCAAAGAGAAGTGTAATTATGCACTTATCTTTAGATCTCAACGGACATCTTGCAGTCATTTTGCGCAAGATTGAAGATTGTTCCATGATTCCCTAACTTCCCTATATGTGTAATGCTTTTACATTGAGGAAAAACAACAGCCAAAGCGAGTTGAGATTCTTACCTCGCCTTTCGAATCCAGTGGTAAATTGTGAAACCATTTTTATCTAGTATTTTACTGTGAAAAGAGAGTTATAAAACAGACTGCGCAGAAATTTTATCCATTTCCAACAGCTCTAATATCAAATTCCTATTCATTATACTTAAGATCTGACTGCTATCGATAACAAATTAGAATAAAAATAGTGTTTTGTAATTAAGGTGGGCACACTTTTGACAGAAAATGTTGTCATAAACCTTTGATTGTTATTGGCAGAAAATAGGTGTTCAAAGTTACTTATATAATATAGGTAACTTATATAATAATGTTGTATAACTGAAATCTTTTTCGCATGATTTCTTCACTTTGATGCAAGTTGAATTACTCCGCGGAAAAAATAATTGAGAGGGCGAGTATTTTTCCTCTTCCTGGCAAGCTCGATATCCAAAACGCGCAGTATGCAGCTACCTACGATTGTATATACACAATCCTGTTATGGTATGCTTGGTGAACAAGTAAAAAGGACTATGGAAAGAAATAATGGGGGAGGAGCACAGGGGAACTGATAACCCATACAGTGCTAATCCACACGACATCTATCAACAAAGAGAGGGTGGATCTTGCTAAGCAAGACATCCTAGACTTAGTTTATCCTTCTTACCCTCTCCATAAGCTTCACGTAGTTTGCTTTATTTAGAGTTGGCTTGGTATCGCAACAAAGCATCCCCGATATAAATAAATGTTTAATTTTATGAAAAGATATCTTAACCGGTATATACCCTTCAAATAACAATGTATATTTATATCCGAGGCATTCGCCGGGGTCCCACGGTGTCTGTCTTGGGCAAGACGCTTTGTACCTTGCAATTGCTTAGTCGAGTCAAGTTAATACATGGACCGGACAATGTAAATTCTTGGGGCAACTGGCCAAAATGTTGAGTGTTTGCCGTGACAGTTGAAGGAGATGGAGTCCTAGACCAGCTATGCTAAAAACAGAGAGTTGACACCCATCCGGAATCTGGTTATTTATCCAGGTTTGGACGTTCATGTTTTGTCTGCACTGTTTCAGGAAACTGCAACTTTGATTCTACCAAGGAACAATTCTGCAGCTGGCGCCAAGAAAAAGACGGTGATAAGTTTGACTGGACGTTACAGCAAGGTTCTACACCAAGTGGATCAACTGGACCCACGAAAGACCATTCCGGCAAAGGTAAGAGTGGGTGGGATAAAAGATAATGACAATTCGCTATTTTTCTTTCAATTTAGAAATCAAGAACAAATCTGGGGCGAGTCTCATCTCGCAGTTGCATGTGAGACCGTTACTAGGGACAAAATGGGGAGTTATGTCGTCCCCAGTAATGGCTCCACAAACATTTGCAAATTCTTGGAAATAAAAATCAGGGTGAGTTTGATGTGAAGAGGGCTGCCGAACAACTTGGGCAATTTTGTCCCTTTTGTCATTGCATAGAGTTGTTGCATAGATACAGGGTTTTATTAAGCGTTTGCACATTGAGGGGAAAAGGAATATCTACAAATTTCAATTTGCTCTTGAAGTTTTTGTAGGTCTTATTATATTTGCATTACTTTCAGGTTTTAGAAAATTCTGCTCAGTTCATGTCCTAATTGTTTCAGTATACTAAACCCGCGAAAAAAATAAACCATTTCACACTGGTTGTTCTCTGTTGTTACTAACACGTCGCTTTACTCCTGTTACATGTAGGTTATTACGCATACATCGAAACTTCATCCCCTCGACGAAGAGGTGATAATGCCCAGATCCGCAATGGGCCCTTCAGTGGGGTGAAATGCCTTCACTTCCACTACAGTATGATTGGCAACACGATTGGAAGTTTGATCATTTATCAGCATATTCATGGTCAAGTCGTGGATGTATGGTCAAAAAGTGGAAGACAGCCCGGCTCAGAATGGCATTCCGATAACGTTACTGTTTATGGAAATAACTACTACGTAAGTTCACTCTGTGAAATCTGAAAAGCTGCTCACTTACTGAGTCTTTACTTTGACGAAGGGCTCGAGCTCGAAATGCCAGCGTCTTAAATCGTAAAACTGTCGTTAATTTACCTTTTTTAGGTCAAATTTGTGGTTGCAGCACAAACGTTGTGACAAGCACGTCAAAACAGCAACACGATTTCTAGCAAACTATAACCGGCATATCAAGCTCAAGCTAGCATATTAAATGATGATGATGGAACCAAGTGGATTGCAATGCAGTCTTTTGGAGTTCGATTTTGTATTGGACTCGTGGTCGCTTGCATTCCAGTTTGACTAAACATATGACGTGGAAGGTGCATATCCAGCTCAAGCTAACATATAAATAATAATGATGGAACCAAGTGGATTGCAACGCAGTCTTTTGGAGTTCGATTTTGTATTGGACTCGTGGCCGCTTGCGTTCCAATTTGACTAAACATATGATGGGTAAAGTGCGACTAATCATGCTATTTCTTGAATAAACTGTTGAACTCTTTTTGAAGTTAAACCCATGGAAAGCTTTGAGAGTGTAAAAGTAACTGGTTTTGCATTTCTACGCTACACGATTACCTTAAAAGCTGGCGCCACTTTTAATGCAATCAGAGGTAAAACGAAATCAATCTTGACTCACTCGTCTTTCCGCGCTTCGCGTCAGGTACATGCATTTAGTTCGAGTTTTACTGGGTCACTGGATTGTCTATGTCCTTTATGACTGGCTAGAGTGATTCTTTTGGTTTTTGTTTTAAGCCACTCATTTGAAAACTGCTCTATTTAAGAGAACAACTGACTCACGAAGCTGTCACTAACATCTCCATGTGCCTATGCTGGTTTTCAGATAATATTTGAAGGCATAACAGGATCAAGCTACACCGGTGATATTGCCATTGACGACATTTATTTCACGGAGAGGTCTTGCAACGGAGAGTCTTTTGAATTTGAGAATGTGTCAGATGAAACTGGAGGCAAGTATTCGACAATACATAAAGATGTCATTTTAGCTTATTCTACGATAACGGGCAATAGTCTGCGTAGCAGGCGTGTTCTTCTTCCTTACGTTTTTTTGGCTCCCAACCCCTTCCCATATTACGTCTGCAACGTAGGCTACGGGCAATGGTTTTAACTCGGGTATACTAAACAAAATAAGTATCTCTCTATAACGACTTGAATTGTACCCACATATGATATTGAATTGATTCAGCGACCACAATCGAGTTGTTCAATGCTCCCCTACGTTTGAATCAGTGGTTTTGTTTCAAATTACATTTCTTCTATTGCTGATCAGTGATGAAGATGTGCCAGAAATGCTTCCCTATAGGCTAATAATTAAAGAGGAATGATAGTTTTAAATCTTTAAAACAGCGTCGTCTCTTTTAACCGGCCAAATGTTGTTTGTAGTGTTTTATCCCGGCTGAAATAACCTAAAGATCTCCCTGCAGTGTAGTTGACCTTTCTTTATAAAATCGGTTATGTTAGAATGATCTTATAATGGTACAAATTCTTGTGTTAGATTTTGGTAGATATACCACAGCTATAAAGTGCCTAATTACAGCATGAATTTCAAGTTTAGGACAATAAAACATTTCCCTCTTACATAGTTCTTCTTTGGAAATAAGTATGAGTTGTAAACTGTTTCCCCGTGTTATGTTTACCATATCATTTTCTTCCTCTTTAGGGAAATGTAACTTCGACTTGGGCTTTTGTGAGTGGGCAAATGATCTGGTTAGCGATAACACAAGTCCGTGGAAGTTAAGTTCGTTCAGAAGTAGTGAGAGGTCAGTTGTCAAAAGACCGGACCGTGGCGGAAGACTCGGTAAGGAGATATTTTCGACTCTTGTTTTTCGTTTTCAGTATTGAATGTACATGTACATGGCATGGGATAAGTGATGGTCATACAATCGGTCAGGGAATGGCGAATCAACCTCAAATTGCTTTTTGCTCCTCCAGAAGAATAGGAAAGGAAACCATATTTCTTCCGTCGTTTTCAGTGGCTAAGGAAATCGCTGCGTCACTTTGAAATTACTGTTTACTGTATTTTAATCGTACTCGTGTTCCAGGGCTAAACTGCTGCTAAATTATCTACGAAAAAAACTCTGTTTTTGGAGGTAAAACCAAACAATAAGGAAACCACTGCGTCACCTTTCAATTACTTCTTTCTGCGTGCTTGTGCCCAACTCAACTGAAACTACTGAAAATACCTGCTAAACTCAATTATACAACAACAACAACAAAAGAAATTGCACTTTTCACTAAAAATGTGAAAGCTGTTAAACTAACGCAAAATAAAAACACTAATGTCAAAATGATTGAATATCGTGATTTTAAGCCTCTCCTTCTACTGTGCTTGCGAAATATTTCATTGTTCTGCACGTTTGCTGACAAATCGCGATATTTGTTATCAACCTGGTCTACTTCTTAAACTTTTTCAAAAAACAAATTGTAAGACACACTACTTTACTTTGCTTTGGCTTTGTGTTTTTACTCAGGGGGGAAGTTTATATACGCAATGAAATCTGGAAGACAAAGATCCAAACATCGCCTAGTGAGCGCCAAGGTATGCGGTCCAAAGTGCGTCGAGCTTTACTACTTCATGGAGAAATCTAAGAAAAGTGAATTCAGGCTGTTAGCTAGAAAAGGCAACGATGGTGGAGAGGATCGCGTTTGGTTTTCATCAGGAGAAGAAAGTAAACTGGGGGAATGGACAAGGGCAGTGGTTGAAATAAACGCTGAAGATGAAAACTGTTTTCAGGTAATGTTTAAGCTGACAAAGTCGGCCTCTTGAACTACAACTGAGTTCTTCGTAAACTATTAATCTTCAGACAAACATAAGCAATAGCTGATATTCTTTCTTAAAAGCAATACCCACGGGTAGACACCTTAAAATCATGTGAGTTTTGTGTGGCACAGGTCGACAAAGCTTTAATTCTAGACTTTTTTAAAACACAAAGTGTACTAGACACAGGGTTTTTCAAACCTGAATAATCTGATATAACGGCGTAACATGTAGGTAACTACCCACCCAATCACATCCTAGTCTAGTTATACGTTCGAGGACTACACCGTCTTGATAATAAAGAAAACAGACTAATCTTTAAGAGTAGAAAGGTTATTATATAAGCTTCGTAACACGCGTACAAGTGATCGACTCTTCAAACATGACAGCTATGTGCATCTTGTTTTCACAGCTTGTTCTTGAAGCCAACCTTGGTGGGGAATTCACAAGCACAATAGTTGGAATGGATGACGTCCTTATAGCAAATGGAAGCTGCTGCCCAATGATCAACACTCCTGAGGACACTGCTAAAGGTATTTATCTCCACTGATGTATTTTTTTTGTTCTTCGAACCAATGTCCTCCGCCAGCATGAATGATCTGAACCGCAGCATCTACCCGCATACAAGGGAACTCATCGTCAACGAAATAATACTCAAGATATGTTTGTTAAATTTCTTCATCTCGTTTTCGTCTTTTACAAGTAACTAAGTGAAAGCTAATGCAGAAAGGTATTATCCTTTGGGAACTTTTAGCTGGATATTTCAATAAGAGGAAATTTTACGAAATTTGCTAGCTGCTTTGTTTTCGCAAAACGCCAGCTGTTATCGTGTTTGTCATAGTATTTTACTCTGTTTTCAGTCACATTCATCTCCCACTTATACGAAATTCCAAAATGTCCATTATATTGTATTAGGAAGTCAGTTCTTACTGCTATTCCAGAAGTTTTAAATGAACGTTTATCCTTCTACTCTAGCAAACTGCGATTTTGACAAAGGAACATTGTGTAACTGGAGACCCTCTACGAAATCAACGTTCCTCTGGAGTATTGGAAGTGGCCAGACTAACAGTGGGCAAGCAAGCGGTGGCATGACTGGACCTACAGCGGATTTTTCTGGCAGTGGTGAGCAATGAGATAGATGAGTAGAATTCCTACTAACACTAATGCCTATTATTCAACAAAATTTGGTCGTATCAAGAGGCACAGGTTCGAGTCGAGCACTGGTTTGTGTGTTTGTTCTCACACTCGCTCAGTCACAGGCCAGCTTGTCTCCACTCAGGTATATATTTAAATGACTCTTGATAATTGGCTACTTCAATCCCTGATTTATTGATTGATCAATCCATTGATGAAATGAAAAGCTACAATTGAAGATATTTGTTTGACTAAAAATGGACTCTTCCCTGAATTCACAGGAAAATATGCGTATATCGAATCATCTGAACCTCAGGCAACGGGGGATAAAGCCGTCCTGGTCAGCAACATGATGGCTGGACAACAGTGCATGCGCTTCAAGTACCACATGCATGGGGCGGACATTGGTTCGTTGTCAATATACAGGCGAGGATTTCTTGTATGGAAAGAAATTGGTAACCACGGAAACAGGTGGCTTGAAGGCCAGGTTGACTTTGACTGTAGTATGTCTCAATACCAGGTAAGTTCCCTGCTGAAATAATTGGTTGTTTTTAACTTAATTCGTTCTTGGTTGATGGCAAAAGCTTTTGAATGTTATTACTGTAATCTTGAATTGGGAAATCATTTCATATTCGTACAGGTTGAAATAGAGGCGACTGTGGCTGGATGGCGCGGTGATATTGCTATCGACGAGCTCCGCTTTACTCCTGGACTATGTCCTATAAGGCCCATTGGAGATGTCGCTGCTGGAACAATTCCAACGCCACCAGTTCCGACTACCGCCTTGATACCTATGGCGCCACCATACAGTAAGAAACTATTCTTATCGAAACATATTAGGAAAATTGTTTACCATAACCAGTTCATACCAAAAGTGGATCCCATTTATCCATGTTCCCTTGTATGCTTAAGGTGAAAGAAAGGGTTCACTTCAGCATAAACTGATGGCGATAAACACAACACGGATTAAAGACAGACTTACTCCTCCACTCTAGTTTCTTTTAGACAATATTTCCCTAAACCCCAAGAGTTAATGTTGAATTTAATCTACATTTCCAAAACGTCAGTACTATCATAGTTGAGGCGCTTGCTTTGTCATAATATCGGGACTGTTTTGTACCATAGGTATTTGTATATTCAATAATAATTTGTGTGGCTGGACAAATGCTTTAGACGACGATGGCGAATGGCAGATTCATCAAGGTGACACGCCATCTTATGAAACAGGACCTCACTACGACAGCGACGGAAATGGTAGGAAGTTACTTCTTCCGTATCAATACCTATTGTCGTACAAAAGAGTATCTGTTACAGTGGCACCTGGGATTCTTAGGAGATTTCCACTTACTTGCCTCGACTTTCATGATATCTATTTTTGAACTTAAATTTTTAAACAAATTCTTCCCTTTCAGTTAAAAGGTGCTTCCGCTCATTTCTAACCCGAAATTGTACTAGAATTCTTTTTAAATGTGCAGTTACAATGTCTCAATGTCTCAATGTACAGTTACATCAGTAAAATAATTTATTTTTCCCAGATGGCCCAAACATTGTGCTTTAAATAAGGCGGATTTAGAGGACGATCATTTGTTTTCCTTAAAAACCCTCTGAGTACTTTTCTTGTGTGTGTGAAAAAGGAGTAAGTAAGTAAAAATGTATCTTCTCTTTTCTTCCCACAGGGTACTACCTCTATATGGAAGCCTCGGACCTACTTAATAGTCAAAAGATCCGCTTAGAGAGTCAAGAGTTTTACACTCCAATTTGTTTACATTTTCACTATCACATGTACGGCAAGGACATCAACGAGCTGCGGTTGGAGCAGCGCGACCTTAAAGACAATTTAACAAAGACTGTTTGGTCAAAAACTGGAGATCAAGAGGATTACTGGCACTTTGGTTCACAGGCGTTCTACGGAGATCACTACACAGTAAGTTAGGAGCATAGAAGGTTTTGTTAGAACCAAGAAGGTTCAATGGCACAGAATGTAGCGCAAAGAAATGGTAACCCTGGGCTCAAAATATCATGAAAGTAAAGAATGTCTTCAGATGACAAATTACCAACCCAAAATCGAGAGGACTTGGATTAACCTTTTCATTATTATACCTGCAAAGAACGTGGAGTAAAAAAGGGAACCCTGAGTTACTACGCTTTTTGTTCAACCTCCCCCCTCCCCACCCCCCCCCCCCCCCAAAGTAGAGTCATTGCGCAAATTCATCATTATACCTGAGAGCCCTTTTGGAATCAGAAGTCACTAATGCCTAATTTTGGACGAATAAAAAGACGTTTGAGCATGCAACATTTTGTAACTTATCTACGATACAGACTTGCTGATTTTCTCATTAACTTGACTAGTCTTTTCTTTCTTTCTTTCTTTCTTTTTTTTTTTTTTTATTTCTTCTGTTAAAGGTATCATTTGTAGGTGTCCGGGGCAACTCGTATCTTGGTGACATTTCCCTTGATGAAGTTAGCGTTAGCGATGCTGAGGAATGCAAAAATTTGGGGCCCAAACAGGGAGACGTGGGAGGCAATCCCAAGGAAGGTGAGTTTGCTATTTATAGCGGCTATGGCCAGCTATTCTCTGTTGAAAGATGCTGGATAATAACTTCCGAATGGTCTGATTCAATCAGGACATGCGTGTCCTGCCGTAAAGCTCTCAATATTTCCTTTGCTTCCAATAAGTTCTCCGGTTAAGCTTGTTGTTTCACTCCCTTATAACCGCAGTAAAGCAAAGCGACGGCAGAAAAATGCATAGAAAGTAGTTGTGTAAGTGTGGTTTGGTTCATAACTGAAGTAGACAAAACCCGGCATTTGCGTAAAGAAACTGGCGACATTACCTGTGTGCAAATGTATTGCAGAGCACCGAGTATTAAAGTGAAAGTAACAATGAGCCATTATCCCTATGCATGACTCCCTGCATGACGAAGGGAGTCTTGCATGGTAGCTGTATTCATCACGCGCACGACATCTTCGAGACATTGCATATTATCATGATTCCCTAAGCGCGTCTCATATAGGGAATGGGGTATCGAGGAGTAAATAAACTCTTTCTCAGATCGTGTAATTAATGTTTATCTTTTCATTTTTCTTTGTTCATTAAGGAAACTGCAATTTTGAAAGTAAGAATAAAGTTGATACAGGGAAATGCAAATGGCTCGATGTTAAGGATGACCAGTTTGATTGGACGATTCATTCAGGAAAAACACCATCGTCTGGAACTGGGCCATCTTCTGATCACACACTCTCAAGAGGTAATCATTGCTACCTACGTATAATGTTTCTGAACTATTGTTATACAATCAGGACTACCACGCCACTCTTCCCTTATTGCAGGTCCGCAACGGCGTTCGAAAGAAGGCAAATACATTTACATTGAAAGTTCCAGTCCACGTAGACCGGGACATGAAGCCATGCTTCGTGTCAAACTTGAGGGCCGGTCTTTCTGCATGCAGTTCTGGTATCACATGTACGGTGATCCTGGATCACTGACAGTTATGCGGATTGTGAAGCAGGAAAAAGATGACCATATACCAACGCGAAAGGACTTTAAGAAGGAACTGCACAAAGAGTGGGAAAGATCTGAGATAAGTGTCGACAAATGGCTGCTAGCTGAAGTTGAACTTGCAGTGGTCCGATCTGTGCGACGAGGAACTGTTCATTGGGTAGGATGTTTGCTTTGTGGCTTACACGAATCGCAAGATGCAGTTCACCATTTCATATTAGTTCATTAAAGTCAGTTTGTATGCATGTCTGGATATATGAAAACAGTTTGAAAGAAAACCTTGCCCTGCATAAGCCAAGGTGGACGCACCAACTTACATGCAATGCAACCTTTTTTTGCTCCCCGAAAGTAACGAGCCCACAAAAGAAGCGAGCAACCTCAAAGACTGCTGGCTAATTCTGAACGTAACGATGGTCGTTAAACGTTGCTTTCGGAATTTTACGGTATGAAACGATTACCTAGAAGTTAGAGGCTAGGGAACTAATAAGCATAATCATTTAACTTCGCAATCTAGTGGTCCTTTAATGTCGCAATATCTTTTCGCTCCTAGATCGCAATTGTGGGTTCAGTTGGCCGCTCATACAGAGGAGATATCGCCGTCGATGATATTGAGTTCTCTGAAGGACGCTGCTCCTCGAGGAGGAGGTCTTAACGTTAAAACCTCCAACTGAGTGCCTTTTCCTGAGGTAATAACCGTTTCTGTGGTAACTGGAAGACTGTAGATCCGATAATAGGCCATTTTCGTATTCTCGGCAATGGACTGGAACTAGCTTGCAATGGGTCGAGGCTCATGCGAGGGAATATCATTAAAAGGAGATTAATGTCATTTGCACTTGAAAAGACTCCCTGCATTAACCTCAGATGCAAGCTATTTCCAGTCCAATACCGACAATGCGAATCCCATGCAGAAAGGTAATTTTTTTCCTGCATTATGAGAAACGTGGTTACGTAAGGTTGGTTTGGCTGCACGGAGACGTCTTCTCGTGTTTGAATAAGCTTACCTCCTTACTAGGAAAAAAGTCAGCATACGAGCCAAGTGACCCATCGGGGTGGAGCTTACATATGTATCCCGGTTTCTGTAGTATTAAGCGACTAAGGTTATTTCTACTACTCCCTGGATGGGGTGCCAGTCCATCGCAGGGTTACCCCCAGCATTACGTTCGCTGGCTGGAGGGAGGCACTGTGAAAGTAAGGTATCTTGCATAAGAACACAACGTTCGGCCAGGGCTCGAACCCATCCGGAGACGAGCACACTAACCATGAGGCCACCGCGCCTCCCTCTACCTCCTTGCTCAGAGAGAACTTATTGTCCTGTAATTTCGTGACATTTTTGCCTAAACCGCAAAAATCGTCACGTATTTTTAAAATGGCAGCTACTAATATAAGAGTATTTTATTTATCTGCTGAATCATTTTCACTTATAAATTATAAAAATATATATATATATCGAAGTCACAATGGGAAACATTTTTTCATCAAAAAGAAACTTAGAATTCTTTTTTTGTCTTGTTTCAGAATACCCTTTTCCTCAGCCTATCAGACAAAGCTGGAGTGATCTCATGGTTGATAAATCGCTGTGTGCCTTTCCACAGAATAAATAAATTCAGTATGAAAACGCTTGACAGTTGTGCCGATTTATACGGCTACAGGATAAATAGGATGGTAAAACACTTACTGGATCATAAATGTCAGTTATCCTCTTCAAAAACAAATTACAGAAAGGTGTTACATAACATACATTTAAGTAAAATTGTAATATTTAAAAGGATTCGCAAGGATCGTTCGATTTTTGAAGGAATTACAGTGTAGGTCTTGCTCTTTCTTTTTGTGCATATTCAATAACGATATTCTACAGTTAACAAACACAAAAAGATATTGATTAGCATAAGGTTTAGGAACCTTAACTTTAATCTGAGTATCGAAAGTACCAAAATTGAGTGTAACTTTTTACATATGTTGTAGTTAGTTCCTGAGCTCAGCTAAAATAATTTAAAATAATTTTTGATTTCCACTATGCGTGTTTCGTCCTCTTCCAGTTTGTTAATTGTTTTTCAATTCGTTGTTGTTTTTTTTTCAAATTATTTTTTTCAATTTTCCCTTAGTCAGTAATAATTACAGACTGAAATAATAATTATTGAAAAAAAGTCAATTACCCGATCGAAGAAAACGAACCACGGATAGTTGAAATCAAAAATTTATTGAGATGAGCACCAACTTATATCATGTTTGATCCTCTGACCTCAGTGTGTGAAAATCTTTGGAATCAAGATCCCTAACAGTTTTATGTAGTCCTTGGCATGGCATATCCAAAAGGTCACGAAAGGAGTAAACTGTACTTAGACTGTAAAAAATCTGTGCTTGTAATAACTTGAAGAAAAAGAACGTTTTTGATTTTGCAAGACATGTTTGGACAGTTTTCAGGGATAGTCGGTTGCAAAATGTCTGTTAAATTTGAATATTGTATTTGGAGCATCCGAGAATGACACAATAGTGTGTGTTCTCGTCTTTCAATCTGTAACGTGAGTGATTTTTAATAAAGAACACATCAGTTTGAAGAATTTCCTCTGCAAGGCTTGACCAGGCTTAGATTGCATTTGAATAAGACTTGTAGGGGCAAAAGGTCGATTAATAAACCATTTCAAGAGATAGTTGTTTGTACCTGACACATTTAGTTACAAATAATTTAGTGATTCAGTAAACTGATCAAAATTATTTTTCACAAGCTAAGAAGTTCCCATTCAAGCACTCTCTAAAAGACTGCACTGCTTAACTAAACACTTGCTAAAAAGGTTTTAATCTGATTTAGTTAACACAATAACATCATAAACCTAAGTTGTTAACAAAATTGTTTTTGGTTGCTCGAGGAAATATTACGTGGTCTGAAATGGGAAGACAAACCGCTCAAGCTAAAAAGGTCTATTAAAGTTGAGGAAATTCGTTTCAGCTGAGCTCAGATAGAATGTCATTATGGTTTCCGACATAGACGTGTTGTTGGTTCTCTGTTAAACATATTTTGATGTTGTTGTTGTTTTCTTTTTTTCAAATTTTCAAAAGCAATGCGCTTTTGATTATAGTTTTGCAAATCATCTGCAAGTGCATGTTAATTTATACTGTCACTATCTGGAGACGTGTTTCGATGGTATCGTTAGAGTCACAGGTTTGATTTCAACAGGAAGATTAAGTGTTTTGTTATGTTTTTCTATGGCACACGAAATAAAAGAGGCATTGACGTTTTTTATCGATATCTCAGTCATGGAGACGTGAGAGTGTATGTAATTGCAGACCTCCGTGTAAAAGAAGCATAACAAAGATAACCATTTTAGTAAACGAATAAGGAACAAACAACAACTAGATCATATTTTCTAGATCTAGCACAAAAATCCCATTACTATAATTAAATGAAATGAATAAAAATCAACGGGAGACTTTATATTTCGATCGAGCAAGGAGCTGTTATGTGTAGCACTACAAAATAAATTCTACAGAAAAAATTCTTATCAAACTCAACATCAGCAGATGTCGATATAATAGTGTTACGGACTTAGCTTAGTGTTCAAATAGTATATTAGTAAAGTTTTCGTTTTCGTGTCCTTTTCGTCATATAACACGGAAATAGGTTCGGCTTACCGAATTGTAATCGCAATAACTTACATTTCTTATCAGTACCTCTTCGATATTTATCGGAAAGGCTAGAATTTCGAAGTATTAATCCCACCAATAATCGAACAATTAATCTTTTACCAGTTTAGATCAAGACAGCTTTGCACATTGGATGATTGTATATCAATTGTAGACTCGTGTCAGAACAGAAATCGTTCCAAAACTATTGAAAGCCAAAAAATAAAACTACAAAAATTAAAATATACGTTTATTGCAATGACTTCGAAATTAAATAATTCAGTTCTGGTTCAAGTGGGATTCTAACTCGAAACATTCAGCACAACTGAAAAACACCATAAAGGAAACAAGTTGTTTTTGATTTGCAAAGATTTCAGTAACGTTTTCATCCTCTGTTTGCTTTTCCAAATTAAACCGCCGGCGGGTTTTGTTATCAAACGTTCAGCTTTGACTGAATGGCATTGCCACGCGGAAGCGGCCAAGATCTATTGTTCCGGTAAAGTAATTAAAACTAGTAATAATTCATAATCCTTTTGCCTTGAGGAGTCCATAAATAACTCGCTTTTTATTACTATGGCATATTCGACAAGTAATATATAAAGCTTACAGTTCTAGAAAACTCATTCACACACAGTCGTCGGCTTGACAGGTAAGCTTTGGATAATCTTGACTGTTGTTTTTAGAGGTGTAGTATGCCAGTGCCTTCTTGGTAAAGCGAAGTTAAGCAGTTGTGATGCCTACATGTGTTATCATGTTAACGTTTCTTACACTGCTTAAACAGTCAAGTTTTGTTTTTAACACACCGTTGATCAAAATATTTACGTATTTCAATTAGCACACTTCCATAAATTTTCAGATGACTTTTTAAGTGGAGTAGTAAAACTGTGAATCTGCATTTTATAGTTATATACACTAAAAAAAAAACTGTGAATACTCCGGCACTGTTTCGTACATCAGGGCTACTTCGATGCATTGGAGGCCAAAACTTGTCGACTCTAATAAAAGTTACCTCACGGTGTTTACGAAGGTAAAAGAGCACAAATTCAAAGAGAATCAAGACGGAATCAACCCAAAAAATTGGTCGCTCAAATTTCAAGTTAACGGAAACATAAAATTTAGCCGCAGAGTCTTCTCGACCTCTTGAAAAGACTTGCAGGGTACAGTAAGGTAGTGTCACTATATTCAAACGTAGCAATTTATTTTTAAGGATAAAATTGCTTTGGAATCACTGGGTTTCTCATGGATGTAGTAATATTGAGAACTGCCGAGTGGCTAGTTATCGCTAGGCCACATGTTATTGTTTAAAAGGGAGAATAATTCAATGACAAATGATTGACATTTCGTGACGTCGGCAACTTTGACTTCAGAACGTACAGTTTTTTTGTTATTTAAAAGGTATAGGAAACATCATTGATTTTTTTTTGGGGGGGGGGGGGGGCTGGGGGAATATTAATTGTTTCATCTTTTGCTTGGTACACTAGAGGAAAAGACAAAAATTGTTAATTTTTAACCAAGCTATCTTTGTACCAGTTAGTGAATCTGCTAGCACGTCATGTTTTATCTCTAGTTACAACTTGTTCACCATTTATATATTCAAGCTTTGAAGAACTTTTAATGAACAGTGAACTTTCTGAGTGTCTATATAGTTAAAGCAGCGTGAGCCTATGTTCATTTTCCGCATTCTGAACAATCTACACTTCAAGACTGGCAAATACAAATTCAACTTATCAAACGTTTCTACCGAGCTAAACGAATCAAATCATTTTAATTAGTTTTGATAAAAACGAGATATTACCATGAATTTTCAAGTGAGAACACGTTATTCAACTTTAATTAAAGCAAATATTAAAAGCATGTTTAAAATTTGATTGTTAAAAGCCCCTGAAATAAGAAATAGTATTATACCTAATGATCGTCAAACTTTCATTCTTTTGACGCTTAAGGGATATTAAATGTACAAAGTTTTATTTCATGAAAGCATTACATATTTTCATTACCTGGAGACTCTCACATTTGTATATACCTGCTAAGCATATTAAAACATTCTACATTTCATACACCTAGGTCATATATCGAGAACTCTTTTCATATATATCTGTTCACCATTTGACAAATTAGTTATAAATCCAGAAATTATCAGCGTTTATCAAAATAAAAATTGCAATCAAACTTTTCTTAACAGAAGTCTAACGCGGATGTAATTTTAAGAACATCAAAGTTATCTATCCGGTACCGCAAGCCATGTGGTGACAACTGTTTATTAAGATTTAGCAAAATGATTTCTTGCGAACTTTTCAATAAGGACAATGATTTCACAGGAATGCAAAATAAATATTTGTTATTCTACTCAAGTCCATAATACAAGTTTCCCTTGACAGTTTTTTGGACACATAAGAGTGGAAACACCATGAAAAGATTCCCTCGGTCGACTAGTCCACCTGTACGTTGAAAAACTACCACATCAGTTTTAGTTCAAGGGAGAACGTTTTTTAGTTGTGTTCGATGAAACCTTTTCGATACGGATCGAGGGCCAAAAGAAAACAAATCATCATTGTTTTCTGTTAATTATGTGAAAAATTGACTTTATTTCACGTTTCTACGGTAACTTGAAAGGATAATTTTCGATGACACGAATCGAAAACATTTTTCAGAATGAAGTGGTGTCTTTGGAATTATTTTAAAGTAACGTTATAATCGCGAACGAATCAAATAGATGTAAGCAACGAATTCACTTAAAAGCGCGATAGTTATACTTGAAAAGAATTTGCCGGACGGTTTTGAGATACCAGAGTTGGGGAAATGGGTGGTAAATGGGTGGTCTCAGTAATAAACAGCCACCCATGAGCCGCGAGCAGGAAACCAATGCCATCTTGGCACAAAACCGGAATGTTTTTAAATCTGATCATGGCTAGACAGCATACAAAAGTTGTTGTATTTTTACGGTTGTTTTTGAAACAAAATGGAAAACTAAAGAAAAGTAGATCGTTTATTACTAATAATGCATTTTTCGTGTGGACTGCACTGTTCCGAATTCAGCTAATCTTGATGTTTGACAGACCAAGACTGCTCAACAATTTCATCCTGTATATGTTCGCTTATCCAGCATTATTAATCTCCCTCGGAATTGTGCAGAGCATTGCACCCGTATCTGTAAACGTAGTGCATGACACCACCCACGTAGGCACACCTCTTTTACCCATAGGAAGTGATATCTTTCTTCTTTCCTTTTTCAGACACGAAACATGACTTCGCTTTGCGTGCTTCCGTCTAAACACAGTGCTGCAACTGTTACTTTTATTTGTTTCCTTTCTTTGTAAATCGACCATTACTCGTTATACCCAACCTTTTCAAACGGATATTGAATGAAATATCACCGTGACAAAGTTTGTTTTTAGACCTTCATTCCACAGTTATAGAAACACTTGAATGTTCAAGAAAGTGAGGCGAAGTCAGTGAAACCCTCACATTTTTTTTTGAAACAAATCCGAGTCAAAGAGAAAAATAGCAACTGCTGACAGCCATAATTCAAGTTGTAAGTGTAATTAACCGATAATAAATTATGATAGAATTTATGCAAACTGCGAAATCATCATTAACGGCGGCATCGATCTAAACTTATGTGTGTAAAGCTAGAAATTAGACATTTGGTGTGAATTTTCGTTAGAAACTAGAAATTAAGTGTGGCCGTTTATTCAATATGACTGCAAGTAAACAAGCAAACAAACGTACTAATGACATGTGATCTGAAAATGAAAGTCATCAACTCCAAGGAACACTGTTCTTAGGTGTCACCAAACTTTTATACAGCTAACATTGAACTCGTGCGACAAATAATGGAGACCATATGCATTAACTTAATTCAGTATAAAATGAAAACCTCGCCAATTAAAAGTATTTCTTTACTATCAGCCATATCTACATTTCTTTCTTTCTTTCTTTCTTTCTTTCTGGAATCACATTTTGCGATTTATACTTGGATTTGAATAAACTATAGTCTTAGATTAGTTTTAAATTTTAGTGTATATTTAAGATCCCTCTACGCTCGAACATTTCTAAGCTGACTTCAGTGATAACCACTGACTCTAGATCTGGGAATAACAACCTGCAAATAACAATGACAAATATTTGGGGTCGTCACGGCCATTTATTTTTAGAAAGTCTAGTTTTGTTTCCGCTCTGTGTAAGAGCGTACAGAGAATTAATTACAGTCTAATCTTAATCTGTGGACACGTCCGACAATATGGCTAATGACGTCAGAGGCCACCAATTTTCCGACTTCATTTGGCTCAAAGTTTCTATTCTCAGTTTGGCGCCTAGAAAGCTTAACTTAAGCTGTCTTTAAAGACATAAAAGCACTTAAAAAATTTCCTACTGAACAATAATATGACACGAAATTGAACCCTAAGCCTACAGAGCGAGAGTGGTTTCCTCAAACGTATTTCATCGCTCCGAATAGATTTACCAAAGTAAGGAAAGAACTGTCTATATCCTGCTTCGTCGAAGAACGCTACAATTTTGTTACTTTTGCGTGTATGTGTTGCGACAAACAACTACTTGAACAAGGAGCGGAAACGAATCCAGTCCTTTATAACTGAAACGTACCTGTCAGTAAGATTATTTACATCAAGTGCGTAAGTAAATGTATCATTCCAATAAAATATTACTACTTGGAGCATGAAATAAAATGAATGTGCACGTTTGCACGTGTGTAAAATATGTACTGATGTCCATATATTCATAGAGTTGATTTACTGAAATATCAGATCAGTCGAATATAACAGTTTCTGTGACATACAACTAATAAGATATACCCAAATGTAGACGGCAAATATAAAGCGATTTATTTTCTGAAGTGAAACATTGCGTTATCGTGTGTTGTCAATACAGCTATTTTTCGTGGCATGTGCGTCCTTTCCCAAGCTGCAATTAACGCATCGCCTTTTAAACGCAAATTCGTGTAATTAACCTGCTGATAACGATTTGAAAACAATAGAAAGTAAATATTACGGTGTTTTCGACAACTACTCAAATGGATTCGATTAGCGATTCCTCATGACTTATTATAATTCATTTGAACTTATTTGAATGTAATTTTTTTAAATGTAACAGCATTATTGCTAATTTTTCTCTCTATTTACTCCAGTTCTTTTGCGATTCTTTCGATTTATCAGTTTTGCTTGAGGCTATAAGCGCAAACACAACACTTGTGCTACTTACTAATTCAAGCTTCGTAATGATAGATTTTTGTACTTAAACTATTTGAAGAAGTTGTCAAAAATTAAACAAAGGTTAGTGGAATATATTGGTCGTTGTAATGAGAGAAGGCTGTCCTTATAATGACCGCTTCCTTCAGAAAACTGCCAAGTCTATTTTCGTGTTTAGTTTTTTTGTCTTTGACGTGCTTCCGTAAAACTCTGCTTCCTCACCTAAGAGTTGAGGTTTCCTTGTTCATTCAAAATTTTGTGATTACCGAGACGTAATTGTTTGCCATGGCGCAGTGAGTAATAAACTGAAAGAACAATGCCACTTAACAAAAAAACGCAATAAAACAGGCTGCGCCTTTAGAAGCCAGCTCTAAATGATCTCTGCTCTCGATCGTCGACAACAGATTCACTATTAACGACTAGCTATCGCCTTTTTTACAGTCAGATCCAGCAATCGCCCAGCTAAACCATGAACAAGAAAATATTCCTGATTGCCTTTCTTTTTCTGGCTTTTTGCACTGGGGAACTAATGGCTAGAAATATGTTTAGGCCCAACAGAGAAACGGTAAGCTTATGTAAATGATTATATTAATCGAAAAAAAGTCAACGAATGTGTATGTTTTCGACAGTTATCACTTTGCCTCTCTAAATTATCTTTCAAAAAAGATCCCAGTTCAGTCTTACTGTAAGTCACTGAAATGTCTCCGTGATTAGTCCAGATAATTCGTGAAGACTTTAATGTCAGTAATTAATCCGTGCAGGACATTGGAAAATTTTTTTCTCGCATCTCTGGCTTTGCAATAAGTCCCAATGAAGTGAAGCAAATGTCAATCCACAATAACAGTAACCCACAGTCAGTTAATTTAGTTTTAGTCCTGATCGAGATTTCGATGCCCCTGAAAAAAACAAAATTGACAGATTTTGTGCCCTGCGCATGTGTTTCAAATCTAACTTTTAACAAACACAAGACACATAGATTGTCGATTCAATAGGTCAAGAATCACTGCTTTCGGGCTACAATGACAAAATTAAATATATTCTGGATTTTCATGGTATTATCGAGCTGAACTCGTTAATTTACAAAGGGAGTTTTTTCAGTGCAGCGTGTGCAAAAAAATGCCTAAGTCCCGATTATCACTGGCAATCGTTAACCATCCAGAATCGACTCAGCTTTTGGTTGTAATTCTAATTTTGTGAAAGAACATAAACTAGACAAAGTATGAAATGACCGCTGAGTGTGCTTCCATTAGGGACACATCAGTAGGGCTTACTGGTCTGACAAAAATCATTTTCCAGTTTGAATTGCCAACAAAAATAAGGTAGCTAGAAAAGCCTCTTTTACACTCCTTGCTATTATTTTAATCACAGTTTTATTCCCGTTTTATCTTAGCACGAGCGTCCAAAGCGAAGTGGTTGTAATTTATACAGCCCCTGTAGCGATGAGATGCCCTGTGAGCTGGACGACTGCAACGGAACACCCATTGCCTGTTATGAAGGGCAGTGCATCCCTATTGATTCTGATCCATACAAGAAAAAGCGAAGCATCGACTTTCCTCAAGATATCTGAACAAACGTGTTTTATCCACGGGTACCTGGCCGCACTGAGAAACCGACAAATGAAGACATCAATCAGTTTACGTCATGCAAAAAAAAAATACACAGTTATGTTTTAACGGACAAAACATGTCAGTCGCTGCAAAAGCTATTATTTTCAGTTTATTTCTATGTAGATAGCTACTGAAGTTAAAATGTTTGATATCATTGACATAAAGCAATAAAATTGTTTGAATCTGAAATTTATTTTGTCATAAATTACTGTGCCTAACCGCCTTTTTAAAAGGCATTTTTAGGAGTATATCATCAAAGAAACTGTTCTGTTACATATTTCGTTTTGAGTCCCATTTCCTTTACCTCATAAGTTGCCAAGGAAATCCTTATGTCCCTTCGTGCGTTTTGAGCCGGCGCTTGTGCGTTTCTAGTCTGTTTGGCAAGTGTATCCATGTAAATGAAAACAGGCTTTCACGAAAACGAGGAAATATCTCACCCTCGGCCATAAAAGAAAACAAAATTCATCGAATTGATCCGCCCATGACCGAAGTATTTTACCATCCCCTTTTTTCACTGGTGGGATATTACTTCATTTGGAATCGCTGAACTACATGTTCTAAGAAATGCAAAATTACAGTTAAGTTCATTCTTATTTATAATATTTTTACCAAGAAAATTTCCACGATAGAAGTTCGTGCAATCCTCAGAAACTGCTCCCCGTCAGCACCCTGGTGAATAGCGCCTAATCACCTTCTCTTCCCGAGGGACTTCGTTCACCTTTTTAAGCGCAGTAGATTATTCAGGATTTTCTTGTCTCTTTCGCGGTCTTGAAGTCTTATCAGATGTTTTTGTTTTCAAAACGCCCTTGAAGCCACCTCTCCGGTTCCATCAATCGTACAACCGTCATTGTGCTTCCGGTCTTATGGGCTTGAATAGTCTTCCAAGCTCATAATCTGGGTTTGGTGTGCTTAATTCTCCACCCACGGCCGCCTTCGTTTGCATTCCAGGTATTTATCACACAGTGTCGTTTGTAATTTTCAGAGATTTACATCTTTCGTAAGAGGCCATAGTGGTGCGCGTATTGTGTAGTTTCACAACCAGAATGTCCTCGAATTAGCCCATACGTTGAGTTAAAATGCTCCCAACCCTACTTTAGGTTCTTGATGACCTAGTTAAGCACTTTAACTCTTTCACCAAGTTGCGCGGTTGCAAGTTGAATGCAATTTTTTTTTATTACCCATATCCCCTTTAACACCGTTTAGCAAACTGGATTTAATCTTGCCACCCCTTCCGTCCTTGAAGAAAGTGTTCATTACATTGAAGATGCTTTACAATAACTTTTCGGTTCAGATGTTCATTTCGAATCGTCATTCTTTATTGCCACCCAGAAGTTTAGTAGAGTCTAAATCAGATAGAAAAAGATTTGGTCTACTATCGTGGCCATGGAGGTCGTGTCGACACCAAAGATAGACCCACTCTTTGCACGACCCGGTAACATGGTGCAAAACCAGCCACGCTGGGACGCAAGTTACCGTGGGACTTCCAAAACAAAGAAACTCCTACCAGTCCAGCTGGACTTTCTTTTGTTTTGAAAGTCCCACCGTGTAACTTGCGTCCCATGGTTTTTCACCAAGTGATAGGGTCGTGCAGGTCCTTTGAGTGCCTGACCATTGTATGTGCTGTGTACCACACTATTTTCACTGAAATGGGGGTCTAGGTGAGAAACTTCGAGAGCCACAAGCATTTTTACTTAAACTATAGACATGTACACATTTTCTGAAAGGTCATAAGAATGTCTCTTCAATGCGGTTTATTTCGCTGAGGTCGACCTAATTTGATATTCATATGACGTCAAAGCAATGGGAAAATTAGCAGTTACCCCAAGAAAACCTCCCACGAATCTCAAGTGCTGATAAAAAGTTGTTTTCGGTATGTCGAGAGTTTGACTAACTTAAACATTTGTCGTACTGAATACGTCATATAGGCACCTGAGCGACAAAATCATGACGTACTGAATACGTCATATAAGCACTCAAGAGGTTATTGGGCATGGATTGCTATGGTATCTAAATAACTATAATTCGACATGGATTACAATTGGATCACGTAATGTCTGATCAATTATGACTCATTACGATGACAGTTGTTTAAACTTAAAGGAGCTACGCAACGGTTTGCGCGTCTTGAAAAATTTAGCCTAAATTTTTCAAGTTCGTCGTTTGTTATCCGAGTCAATCTTCTCCATTCTTGACCATCCTTGGTCCTATATGGCTTATTATTATCTCTTTGTTTTTTTTTCTATCTTAGTAATTTACTTTTTTTCAGGTTTCCTTCAATTTAAATGTAATTTTGTACTTGCCAAAATAACTCAAAATACCTTGACTGAGCTCCTTTAAGCCCTGCCGTCTCCTCTACGCGTTTATAAATTTTCAAACAAAACAGATAGCCGAAAGAGTCAGTCCCAGCGTTGGTCAGGTTAACTTTGTGACGGGTTCATCTTCATGGCTGCTTTGTTAATTCTTTCCAACGATCTACACTTCCATTTGGCGACACTGATCTGTCGAGCGTTGAGAGCCTCGTTGTAAACCTGCATGCAAGATATACGACCGCGAAAATTCCGCCTGTCGCCGATTCGTGCGCCCATCCTCACGGGATAATTAGTAGCCAATGAGACGCTACCAATGCTTTGCTCATCTTGTAGCTTTCCATTTATCCACAAGCTCGCTCGTCCGGATTTCTGATCATAAACTGCTCCGACAAAATTCCACTTGTTGGGCTTGATGTGCGTGCTTTTTATAGCGGGTAGATGCACTCTTTGTTCGCGATCGACAAAACGTGCGAACAGTTTTCTGGGCCTGGCCATCCAAAAATTTACACCCCATCCGTCGGTTTTATAGTTGAAAATTGGCCCGGCCTGTTTTGGCAACACCCACGCCAAGAGAGAGATGGAGTTTTTGGCGTCTAATTTTCCATTGTTTGGAAACTCGATGTAACTGTTCGGGGTGCCCAGAAATGACAGAGAGTTTCCGCTTTGGTTAAAAGGCCCCGCTGCCGGTATAACGTTGTTTACTATTCCAGGGGTATTTCCACCAATCACGTCCTTTGCTTGGTATTTATCGCTGAGCGGGTACAGGGCCACTGGCTTCGGATAAGCTGGAAGAAAAAAAGAAGACATTTTAGTATATTAGATATTTTATAATGAGGATAAACTTTAATTGTTTCTAGGAATATTTGGCGAACTCAAGACTGGAAAGCATTTTTTTCTTTGCAGTATGAAAGGACTTTCAAAATTACTATCAAGGGCTAATATAAGCGGGTAACAATACTAAGACATCATTTTACACCCTATTTCATACCGAAAAAAGCACATTGCTCCCTGCAATTTTGTTGCCAATGTAACCATGTATTTTCCTTACTAGTATGGAATTTTTAACTATTTGCGCAATAAACGAAAGCAGAGCCACAAATCGGGACGTCGAGCCGGTATCATGTATTTTGGCCTTTTTGTGAACGATATTTTAACAATCGCACAGTTTAAGTGTATTAGCAAAACAATTGATCGAATCAAGGGAGGCAATTTTAGACGCCAGCTGCAACTGAGTTTGTATTTTTTTTTTTCAACTTCGGACGCCTGCAACACTGAGTTCATTATAAGAATAGAGGGGACAAGAGAACGTATACAATTTTACTGAATTTAATGTCTAAAAAAGGTTCTTGCTACTTCCCAAAACTCACATTCATTTGTGAAACATCGCCATTATATTATTAAACTAATAATCTAATAAGCTAATCGTGTAGTAATTAGGACAGAAATAACCACGATGTTAAACTTTCCTCATTTTGTATGGTTCAATATATTTGTATGAAAATATTACAACTGAGGTATCCGTGAGAAGGGCTGTTCTCCTTACCTCTGATCCTCATAAGTCTTGACCCGACTTTTGCTGCTGCTCTCATGATCGAAGGCCTTCTAATGGAACTCAGCGAATCGTTTGTTTCATTTGTTTCATTAAATGGTACTTTTTTGGATGTTGCCGATGACGTTGGTTTCAGTGACCCCGCCCATTGCTCAAACATCTGCGAGTTGGCCCTATTTACAAGAATTTTCATGTTGGTACCGTTTGCATGATCTCGTGAGGTCACAATTCCAGTGAAACCACTTGCCACTCCAACACCCCGTTTGTCGCTTCTTCTGCCCTTATTCATAGGATAACCCTCTAAAGACTCCACTTTTCCTTCAAAAGAGACCCCTGGTGTATATTGTTTGCCCCAAGTACCTCTATATCCTGACTTTCCCTCACGAGGAATTGCGTTAGGTGTCGTCTCTATTCCTTCGCTGTTACTGGTATTCCTAAACGGTCTAAATTTTTCACCAGCTGTCCCCATTCTGTTATCATCGCCTTCATTCATCATCAGACCAAGTTTTTGCAGACTCTTTTCTCTAAGTTTCATAACCTTTCCGTTTGGCAAAACGAGCATACCGTATCTACCTTGACGTCTGTCTATCTTCGTGCGATCTTTCTCTGCAAAACCCGACCCTTGAACAGGTTCAAGGCCATCAGGGATCACATATGCTGCTCCAAACTGATTGCGCGTTTCTTTCTTTCTGCGATCTACGCCTCCAGAGAACTCTTCCGACTTTCGCTTTCGATCCCACCCATGTTCGGCTCCCTCAAGAATTGCCTCCTCATCTTCATTAGAACCCCAAACCTGCTTCACTGCCCCTTCACCAATCATTTCTCCTTGGTGATCTTCATCGTCCTCCATCTTTTCACTATGCGGCCCAAAGTTTATGACTTCATCTGCTCTGACTTCCCCATTTCGTGCTCCTTAAATAATATGATATGTTTGAGAAATAGCTTTTAAGGGATGATCCCCTTAAAGACTTGCTGGATATCTGATTAATGACGAATCAACACAATATAACTTACCTAATATTTGGAGTATTCCCCCGGATCCTAAAATAAAGAATAGCCATTAATGTTCATAAGTTTGCGTTCATTAATATTGCCGGAAGGACCACTAAGCAGAAAATAGTTAAGGCACTAAAAAACCGATGTGTACACTTAATCCTTTATCCTTTCATACTTCAAGCTAGCCAATATGACTGACTATAAATCGTGTTAACTGGTATTTTTTGGGCCTTGAGGTGTAACCGTAGTGCGGTTTTCATCAGTTAAAAGAAAGAGCTACCATGGTTGATCTGAAAAATATGCGCTGGGGCAAATTTTAGTTTTGTTATCGAATTTAATGCACCTTCTCAATAAGTCCTAGTTCTAACACCCTTAGTCACTCTAAATTTAGTCTCGACATAGTTTGCAGATCAGCACTTAAGGTTACTTCAAACCTTCGCGGGTGTCCTCCAGAAAAAAATTCGTACGCGCGCTGTTTTTAAGGAAACCCCCACAAACTATATATCAAAACAAAGGTTATAAAATGTAGAATTCGATAAAATTATGTTTTGTTTTGGATTTTGTTTTCCAAAGTCGGCAGAGGCCATCAACTCCAAAATGACCGACTGACGTTCCAGCGAGTTAATCGGGTATCAAATGCGATCGTTCATGCAAAATAACTGTACAGTGTTAATCACAAAGCTTCAATCTCCAAAAACATGTCAGCATTTTCTTTTATTTCTATTGGTTATCTTTTTATAGATCTGTCAAGTTCGACTATCGAAAAATTCGCGTAACCTGTTGCGTTAAAGGCCGCCACGAGGAAAGTATTTAAAATAAAGGAATTCGCCGACACGCTTTTGTTCCATATCTATCAGTGAAAGTTCTGACCAAATTTCATGGAAAACCGTCAAATCTGCATACCCTATTAATTCATTTAAAGAGAAGGGATTCTCTCGAAAAACGAGTGCGAGTTTTCGCCCTCTAAAGATTCATAAACATATCAAGCCTTCACAGAGGAATGTGTTAGCTTGAAAAGCCGCGAGCCAATGAAATAACAGAACCCCTAGCGTTCACAGTATGCAAACTTGAGCTTCGCGGACTTTAATTTTCTTGGCCCCAAAAAAATCGACCAATGTAGCCCCGCGAAGGTTTGAAGTAACCTTAACCGTTGCAGGTCATGGGTATTTTACAGTTCAGGTCGGGAATGTCCTAAAGTCATTGATCAAATAACAAAACCTGACTTAGAATGCATTCCAACTTACCATCACAAACTTTGCCTTTGATTTTCTCACTTAACCACCAACGTAAATGCGAAAAGTCTGATGATCTAAACACGTGATCGTGGTCAGGGTCGGTTGCCATGGAATTCAGTTGATTGACGTCATATTCTTTTCCAACACCTAAACTGAATACTGTTACACCCATATCTCGCAGTCTCCTTGATGGCCCACCAACATCATCCTTTAGAATTCAATAAGAAAGTAACAATAAAAAAATACTTAGGTAATTAGAATTGACAGGAGCATTCCGTACAGTAGCAAATGTTTGGTAGACGTGCAGTACATTTGAGTACATTCGGAGTACATTCGACTACATGTAATTTATAAATCTCACGAGGGGATCTATGATTAATATTTTGCTGTCCTTTCAGGAAGCTCAAAAACAAATATGAATCCCAAGGGTAATGGTGTCACTTTGGCCAGACCTCGAGACTGCCAAATGGCATAACTAACAACGACGAGGATAGAAATGATTTCGCTTTGAACAGGACCAAGCTTAAGTTCATGACATCTAGTATAGGCTTTTATGTTTTTGGGCTCGCCTTTTTGAAAACAGCTGTTACGACGTCAGCATTACTCTTGTGATTTACTCAACTTGACAACGCAACTGTTTAATTGAAAAGTACATTAAACTGTTTTGTATCTAGCAACTAACCTGTGACACAGTATCCGTCATGACTAACACCATCTTTGGCACCCCCGGCCTTGCACTCGCGTCAAACAGTTTAGTCCGCACCTCTTCTAGAGCTTTTCCAATGCGAGCACCCCTTTGAGAAAATCTTATGCTATCGATAGCTTTTAACAGTGTCCAGAGATTATAATATCTCTGAAATCCAAATACGACTCGCGTTTCTTGATAGAATACAGCTATTCCTACATGCGTTCCGTATTGGCCGATGTTAAAGCCACTGATAAGTCGCTTGATAAACTGAATGTATCTCCGGAAGTTCAGGTCGGTATCCACAGGTTTCTGAGATGCGTCAATGAGAATAGCGAGATCCAATTTGGTTTTACACACTGCAAGATGAGTTAATATATAAATAGCGCATTGATCAGTTGCTTTCACCTATTTTGGGTTTGACGGTCTATCACCATTGCTTTTTGCTGAGACCCAGGCTGTTTACATAGATGAGAATCCACAAAAAAAAAAAGAAAAACATAAATAGATGAATGAAGCTTTGCTACAGGGTTTATCCCGGACAATTTAAATAACACTCGATATCAATAAAAGCAGTCTTACCTTTAGGAGCTGGTTATTCCAAGAAGAGATTGATAAAAATAAAAGAAAGGAATCAGTTATATGTCACGATATGAACAATTAGATACCAATTGAACATGATTATCACGTTTCATTCCATTTAATTTGGACCGCTTAGCATTGATTGCTGGATGGTGTTTTATCCCTAAAGTAGTCAACCATTGTGATTGTTCTTCATATGCCGCTAATTAAAAGTGATCTGAGCAAAGTTAAATACAAATATTTTAATTCACTCTAATTTCCTAAAGTAAAAAAAAAATATATGTGATGTATCTTTTTAAAGATACAAAGTTTTTGTAGAATATTCTTTGCATTTTATTGGTGTACTGAATGTGCAAAAGTTGTGGGAATTGCTACTTACATCGTGTTCGTATGGTTCCAGCGGAACCTAGATACAAAAAAGCAAACATATTTGAATATTATTTAAGTGTGCTGTTTGCATATAGGAGACAAGACAGACAGGTTTGATGACTGATGGACTGACTGACTGACTGACTGACTGACTGACTGACTGACAGCAAGGCAGAGAAGAACAAGAGAAGATGGTTCGTCATGTTCAATAGTTAATTACCTCTAAGCCATCAACCAGGCCATATTGACGATAAAAAATATAGCGCCTCACAAGGACAGATAGCTACAATTAGTAAGCCGCATGTATTTGATAAGCCACAAAAAATGTATGGTTGAATATTATTCAACTGAACTGTTTGCTTATAGGGGACAAGACAGACAGATTGATGGACTGACCTACTGACTGACTGACTGACTGACTGACTGAATGAATGAGTGAGTGAGTGAGTGAGTGAGTGAGTGAATGAATGAATGACAGATAGACAGATAGACCGACAGACGGACAGACTGACTGACTGACAGTAAGACAGAGAAGAACAAGAGGTGATGGCTCGTCATCTTTAATAGTTAATTATAACTCTAAGTCATCAACCAAGCCATATTGACGATAAAAAATATAGCGCCTTTCAAGGGCAGATAGCTTCTAAATTGCATGTATTTGATAGAAAACGACATCAAACAAGTTTGGTAGCAGACACAGTAATTTACCTCTGCACACTCTATATTTGATTGACGTAGCAACAGTATCGAGGTTATCGAGGTCAACTTTGTAGACGTGTTGTGAATCCGGGTTTGTGGCTACCTCTCTCAGCTGCCGCATGTCTTCATCATCATATCTACCAGTTCCCACGCCAAATACGGTCACGCCCGAATCCCGTAATCTCTGTACAGGTCCCGCAATTAGGTCGTGCGAGCGTCCACGAGCGACAACAATCAACATTTTGGGACGGCCGTGTCGATCACTTTCGCTGAAAAGCTTGTTTCTGGCCAACTCCAAAGCCGTTCCAATGTTTCTATATCCTCCTGGGTATTTGATTCCATCAATTGCTTCAAGGGCACTGCTTATATCATAATGATGTTCATTAAGACCCCTCACAACCTAGTTAAACAGAATTTCGAGTAATAAATTATCATCTGCAATTGTGGCGGGAAATTTCATAATGAATTTGTAAATCACTAAATTTTTCCCGAGCCCTTTCGTTACCCTAATCAGAGCAACATCCCAAGATGGCAACATTAACGGGTAAATATAATGAAAAAAACATGTGGAAAACTAATAAAGTTATTTTGATGTTCTGTTTATACAGGTGTCGAGCAAAGGGTAAAGAATAGAGAGAACATGGAAATTTATCAGACCCTTAAAAGTAATTCACAAGGTGAGAGCAGTTATCATCGATTCACATTTTTGGAAATCGTACTTTGTTTTTCATTCTATTATCAAATGACACTTTACATAACATAATCCTTATTTCAACACGGTAAAAAAAAGGTCAGCTAAAACTACAAATAGTAGGAAGCAATCTCGCTTGTATATGGTAAATATTTCTCGTTTATAATTAAGTACCCGGTGAAATTGTTAGAAATCAAACAAAATGGGAGTTCACCTTCCTTTATTTTAGTGATCAGCTACCTGTAGAAATTTATATTTTAAAATTACGTGTTAATTTTGCACTGCATAAAAGAGCGCTCAGGAAGGAAACAAATCCTTTTTATCATTCAAGGAACATGCCCAACCAAAGGCCTACCTCCATTGAATTTGTCTAAAAAGTCGTGATTCTGAAAACCTGATCACACAGTGGAGGTTGAATCATGTTCTACTGTACTTGTGCAAAATCATGCGCAAATATTTCAAGAGTGGAAACAAGAGCAAAACATGTTGCGCACGTTTTGACACACAATTTTGCACCGCCTGTTCGGGCCTTAAAGCAGTCTAGGAAATTAACTGATATTGCTAATTAACTGATATTGCTACAATTTTAAGAGCGATTTATACAAACCTTGGGGACGGTGGCAAAAATGATAATTCCGACATGTACACCATATGTGGAGACCTGAAAGCCGCGGACAATTTTCTTGACAAAGTTCCGCTCCCTCCTGAGGCTTTCCAGCCCGTATTGATCTACACTTCCAGAGCCATCTATTAGAATAGCTAAATCGACCTTGGCTACGCAAACTACGTGAATCAAAAGTATGTAAAAGATAAATAAGTATCATCATAAGTTGATGGAGTAATTTTATTATCTAGCAAGTCCATGACGAGAGCCTTCTGCTGGCAAAAACCACGGACCTATCTTTGGGTTTGTAGAAAGACAAAATTCATGGTTCATATATAGTGTATAATTTTACACAGTACATGTACATGGTCCGGTATCGCGTGTGTGGATATTTAAGGATGCAGTCCTTCAACCTATCTTCGCGATTTTCTGACCTTGAAAAAGATCGAGGGACTCTTTTTACCACATTTAAATAAGCTACATCTACGAGTGGGAGACTGAGACCTGAACGAAGGGCGACATTATAAACATTCAGACGACTGACCACTACATATATCTCACACTCACGTGAATATCGCTGCCCTGTTGGTGGCTGCAACATAAGACGTAAGACAGGGGAAGGGGGCGTTGCTGTTGGTGACGCAGTGGGAGGTGTCGTACTTCCAGGAGGTGCCTGCGTGGCTAAAACGAACATCAGTTACGGAATAACTTTAGTTAGTGGTCTGAGTGGAAGACTAACGACAAACTGCATTGAATTCTGAAAACACCATTTCCTCTTAGCTCATTTTCCAAGCACTTGAAGATTACCGGTACAACCGAATGATTTCTGACAAAAATATATAACATAGGTTTTGAACATATTTCGATATTTTTCTCTATATCTATCCTTACCGATTGCTAACTCTAAAACACACTGTATGTAGGTATGTGAACGAACAGCATTTTTAAAAACAGCGAGGCTTAATCTTAGGGCTGAGGGAGTTATTAGCTATGGCGGTTTGTACGGCTTGCACTATTGCCCCTGAATCTCCTCCGAACCTATCTTCACTGACAAGTGGTAACAGTGAAGTAAAACGAGTCTTCGTGCGAAACAATTCATGTGTAGAATGCGTTTCCCCTGCAGGTTCATTTTCGTGTAAATCAAACTCCTTTCCACCAGCGGCACAATTAAGGTAACTCGGAAGTGGCCTAATGTCCCGGCCCATAATCAAGACATTCCTACAAACCTGGGCAGATTGGTACTCCACATGGACGGGTTTCCATGGTAGTGGAGCATCCTTGTGGTAGCATAACATCTTGAGAAGTGAAGCATGTGCGATTGCGCACTTGCACCACACTTTGGTTGATAGCTTGGCAGGTCAGGGGACATGGTGTCCAAGCTGACCAAGGGTTGTAGCTGGCATTGACGATGGGGTTTCCGTTTTTTCCAAGGAAACTGTTAACAATAAAGTCGATATTAAAACAGCAAAATGTTCGATTAGAAACACTGGATAGAAGCATATTGAGAACTCTTGTGGGGCCCGGCTGTCGATGGAAACCAGAACGTTTACCTCAATGTTTCGCAAATCTGGCGCTACTTTCTTCAATTACATTGTAAATAGTTAGTAGAGATACCCACCTATAAACTTCGTTGCTCCATGGCCCTCCTTCGCCATCTCCTGAAACGTGAAAGTAATGTGAATTTTATTAACGGGATTGTTGAACGCCCCAGTTTTCAACTTGTCTCATAAAGGAAATTCGAGCGAGATTTGTTTCTTTCAGTTCATCTCGCCTTGGTCCCGGAAATTCTTAACATATCCGGGGAATATTGTGATTATTAACGGACTCAATGACTTGCGTTATAGACGGCCTGCCATGGGCCTTTGAGAACAGTGGTATTTTATTTCAAGGGAACAAGCAAAATTGCTCCATCATTTTGAAGGAGCAAGGGTTATCGCCTTTAGTGATGGCAACAGAAACATTTAATTTACGCATGCAAGAGTTAATTTTTTAAGAAGGAACAAGAGAGATCCCGCCGGAACTACCTCAATACCTACCGCAGCAAGCTGTGCTGGGTCCATAATTTCTAAACGACTTCTCAGCGTTCTTTCCGCCGAAGCATTGTCCTCCATTTTGTACAGCAAACATCACAAGACTCATATTAAGTGCTGCGTCAGCGCATTTCATGAGTGCGTTCACGCGGGTCTTGTAATCGGAGTCTTTCAGAAGACGATGTTTTCCTTCCAATAGTCCTATCGCACGATCTGGAGCGTCCTTCCAGCAACCGATACTCTTAAAAACTGTGTGATAACGGTAAAGTTATGTGGCGATGAAGGAACTTCTTTACTCTTTTAGTAATAGACCACCGTCACAAATTAACATAAAAACTGAAGGAACGTCTTTAGTTTGAAAACTGCCTTATAATTTTGCTAAAAAATGTAGGCCAAATGAGTCCTGTTTGCTTATGAAATAAGGGCGGCTCCAAGAAATTCAAGTTCTTACTCACGCGTTGCGTGGACAACCCATGCGACTTTCTGATCTCGCAACTAGCCGAGACGAAATGGCGGGGAATTTGGTGAAAAGTCATTTTGACCTTAGAAAACCAGACCTTTCCCTGTAACCGAAAGCTTAGCTTACTTACGTTTTCCGTTAATTTCAAATGTCTCCGTCCGATTCATTCCAGGCGTGACGGGATAGCTGTTGCAGTGGTATTGACTTGGCTGGCTTATGGGATGTGCCGCAGTGGTGACTTCATTGCCAGTGTCACTGTTACCATTGATTGGGTAAGGATACGGAGAGGGAGCGATAGCGGGAGCGGGAGCTGGATACGGGTAAGAATAGGGATAGTAAGATAAAAACGACGAGGGATTGGGACTGTAATATGCAGACATGTACGACTTCTTGGAATAAGCTTCGGTTGGTTTCTTGAAAGCTCCCAGGGAAGAAATACCAATATCTTGATGACGCTTGTATGATTGATTCTCTACAAAAGAAAATATAGAGTAATTTCACGATACTAAGCTGCTCAATACTCCTTACGCTCTCGTTAGAAACGTTGAAATCGAGCCATTTGGTCTGGGCTCGCGGATTAATTTAAGTGGAACTTTCGATTCCGGTCTCGTTCTCGAACATGACTGATGATCGAGCCTACTACTCTTAAAGAATATTTATATTTATAATTTCTGCGTACACACTAGTTTGTGTTGTTGTTGTTGTATCTGAGCATTGCCTCTGAGTGCTCTCTTTGCAAACTAAATTTGAAATTTTCAATATGGTCACAGGCAAGAGTCGGTTGTTCGATAGAAGGAGCATTTGGCGTTTAAGCCTTTTGCAATATTGAAAACTCTGAAAATAAATGAAAATTGCCCTTTTCTAGCTACTTCTTTACACTTACAAACATGCTAGACGATAATGCCTACCGGTACGAAAAATAGTCCTCCTTGTCCTTGTAGCTTGATTATCCATACGTCCTACTTCAACCAATGATGCAAGCAATAAACAAAACCACCACATTTCCACAGTCCTCACCTATAATAAGAATGGATATTCAGCGCTGGTCAACACTTTATAAGCCGCTTAAGCAACATAAAGTTACTAATATTCTAGATAGCAAGTGCTCGGAGAAATGTTCTCAAAAATTTTCACTTTGCGTTATTTTTCCCGAAGGAGGGGGGGGGGGGGGGTAGGAAGTGCAGGGGTACGGATATTCAGTAACCGGGAAAAATTTTGCCTTTCAAGCATTTCTGCCGGGTTTCTTGGAACGAAATAGGCATCTCAATGAGGATTTCATACCCACAGTAATAACACAGGATAGGTCACCAAAAGAAAATCAAAGTATTTAAACATCGTGATGGGAAGTTTACAAAACAAAATGATGCAATTTCAGCGCCATACTTCCTGAATGCGTAATGAGTTAATTTAGTATGGCTTAAAAGGTCCCGCTTCATAGGCAACAGTTTTGTAATAAGTTTTAAGTAACTACAAAATGTATCAAAATTCTTTGCAACGGACTGTTTTCCTTATTGGTATTTCGAAACACTTAGAAATCTAGCCGAGGAAGGTAACTAGATGAGGAAATAACACACAAAAAAATTCACGAAAATACATGTGTAAGAGGCATCTCCACTTTTAGTCAAATCAACATATTGTTCGCTCGTTCGCCGGTGAAAAATGCAAAAAAATATATATCGAATGCACAGCACGAAAAGAAACGAAGACAGAACAATTTATAAAATAAACAATTATAAAGAGGGTGCTGGTTATATATATGCAAATAGAACGATAAAAAATGTGACATCTGTCAAATATTGTAGTATAGTTTCACGCACCTGAATTTCTTCCTGATAGTCCACTCGACCAGACTTATAAACGAGGTCCCAGGTTGAAACACGCAAACTTTACCCTTTTCTTGTATTTTACTGCCAACATCAGTTCATCATAAAACTCGTTTTAAACGACAGGTTTCGGTAAACAGTTGTTTGGGGGCGTGGAAAGTACAAGGTCACATTTCAATTTTACTCCTGATTGCCCAATTAAGTTACCTCAACTGGATTTCGACTGAAAAGTTCCGTTAACTCTGAAAAGACCCGCACTTCTACTGACAGCCGTCATTCTTTACCTTATATCCAGACCCTTGAACATGGGTCACGAGAAAGTCTCGGGCTTTCCATCACTAATGCGAGTCAAGGTATATTCTCGACCCACACGTGCCATCTTATCTATTACTGTATCTATGCACGATGGCAGAAGCATATAACCTTATTCTTCTGCTAATACTTATTAACTACCATAATTTTTTTTCAAAATGGCGTCAATTTCAAATCATTTCGATCTCGTGGTGATTGATCCATGTTACTTGCATTTAACTCAAAAGATGCATGTATTTCGAAGACTAAAAACAAAATATTGCTTGACAGCATTTCTATGTTCGAGTCGAAATGAATATTCGATATTTTTGTGTGGTCACACAATGCATTTTTACCCATTAGAGTCATCGATTCCTCGGTAGAGTGGTAGTGGTGGGTATCTCCGCCCGTCATGCGGGAGACCAGCTTTCGATTCGCCGGTTGGAAGGAGAGTATTCACTTCTGATCTGTCTTTATTTTATTTACTTTTTATCTACACACACAATATAAAACTAAAACAGCTACGATATTAATAGCGGCATTTTGGGAATTTTGCGATTAGCTGAGGTAGTTTAATTGACTATCAGAAGGCCATTATCAGGGTTAATTTAAGCTAACTTAAACTTTTTTTTATTAATATTAACACCTTTCTCACCGTTTCCTCGGTAGTATAGTGGTGAGTATCCCCGCCTGTCACGCGGGAGACCGGGGTTCGATTCCCCGCCGGGGAGAAAGTTTTGTTTTGTTATCCCTCCCTGAAACCTTTCGTTTTTTTTTTTTCTTTTTTGGTTTTCTGAAAAGCAGTAGAACGAAATATAACGAAGTAGAATTTTAAAATTAGGTTAGTTAACTAATCAGATTAGATAACCACTCATACCTTCATATAGAAGGTATGCCCAACCCTAAGTTGCCCAGCGGAGTCTTCCTTACGAGTCTGCCTTTCATCCTATTGTGGTGCAGTCTCTTATTTGTAATTGATTTTATTGCTAAAGGCAATGACTTGAAAATAATTATTGCTATCTATACATTTTTCCGAAGAGAGGTATTTGCTACACAGATAGAAAAAGAGAAAAATTAAAACTTATGTTTCAATTGACTCCATTACTTCAAAATTATTGCGCGCCCGATATGGGATTTGAACCCATGACCCTCAGATTAAAAGTCTGATGCTCTACCGACTGAGCTAACCGGGCTCACATAAAATTGTTTTACCAGTTATTAGTTTTAAAAACTAAGCTGTTTCTTCGATACCTGAACACTAAATTGGCCTGATACAAAGCTGCAGACTTCGCATGCTCTCAAATGTAAATTGTGCTTTATTCTAATTTAAAGTTGCAGAGATGGATTCCTAATGTAGCTGATTCATAGCAGGTAAACATGTAGAAAAATAAAGAAACAATAACGATCTTTGTAATTAATGACAAGACAGCAAATACGCAAACGTAAGGCGCGGCGCTGGTGTGAGGCGCATCGCCCGAGAGATGGTCTCGTGCTCCCCCAACGTGTGTCGCGCTTCGCGCTTTGACCTCCTTTTTCGGGTTGTAAATACCTTTCGTAAAAACTACTGAAACTACCTTTTCTTCGACACCTCATCACTTACTCGCGCTTCGCGCTTTGACGTCCTTTTCTATATTGGCACAGCTTGCTCAATATGAAACTGATATGTGTATGCAACTAAAATATAAATCAAGAGTTAAGGGAAAGTACGTCTAGCACTCGTAGGTTAAAGTATCGTAAGAAGACGATATTTTCTTTTTCTTCTTATTATTACTCTCATTATTACGTACGCGCAGTATTGGAATGAATCTTGTTTCGCGCATGGTTACCGACCATAGTTACTCGCGCCTGAACAAATTGAATTGAGCTAGCATCATTGGCGGATGTTTTGTGTCACAGAGCCACTTTCAGAAGGCTATTGAAGCAATTTATATTTAGTGCTAGAAAACATATCTTCCTCAGTTCCTCGGTAGTATAGTGGTGAGTATCCCCGCCTGTCACGCGGGAGACCGGGGTTCGATTCCCCGCCGGGGAGATAGGAAAGTTTTTTTTTGCACGTGTCACGCTTCGCGCTTTGTCCTTTTCCGGCTATAATACTGACACACTTTGCTCACTATAAAACATATGTGTAAGCAATTAAAATATAAATCAAGAGTTCAGGGAAAGTACGTCTAGCACTCGTGGGATAAAGTATCGTAAGAGCATGATATTTTCTTTTTCTTTTTCTTTTTCTTTTTCTTTTTCTTTTTCTTTTTCTTTTTCTTTTTCTTTTTCTTTTTCTTTTTCTTTTTCTTTTTCTTTTTCTTTTTCTTTATCTTTATCTTATTACGCTCATTATTATGTACGTGTTGCATGGAAATAAGTCTTGTTTTATATAAGTATAGTTACCAACGATAGTTAGCAACGCCTGAGAAAAATGATTTAAACTAGCATTATTGGCGGATGTCTTGTTTATCAGACCCACTTTCGGAAGGTTATTGAAGCAATTTACATTTGGTGCTAAAGAATGTCTCCTGCATACATCAGTTCCTCGGTAGTATAGTGGTGAGTATCCCCGCCTGTCACGCGGGAGACCGGGGTTCGATTTCCCGCCGTGGAGATAGGAAGTTTTTTTTCGGATTATCTCCATAACTAAAATCTTGCTTTTACTCCCCGCCGGGAAAAAAAGAAGAACATTTTCTTTGAATTCGTTATTGTCTCTCTTCTTTTTTTAAATACTGCCGGACTGTTTAAAAGTGAAAAAATACATTTTTATAAACTTGTGTAAAAATAAAATGTGAACCTTGCATGCCTGAACGAAATTTTCAACAATGATAAATGAGCTATTAAAAAATATGTAAGCCCGCCCGATATGGGACTTAAACCCATGACCCTCAGATTAAAAGTCTGATGCTCTACCGACTGAGCTAACCGGGCACACATAAAAATCTGTTACCAGCAGAAGCATATCACCTAGTTCTAGGTGATATGCTTCTGTTACCAGTTATGACTAGTTTTAAAAAATAAGTTCTTCAGTTCGATACCCGAACAGTAAATTGGCCTGATACAATGCTGCAGACTTCGCCTGTTCTCACATGCAAATTCTGCTTTATTTTAATTCAAAGTTGCAGAGAGGGAACTAAGTAACCGTGAATAATGAACACGCAAGCAAAAAAAATTGTGTTGGAATAAAATGTAGACTTTGCATGCCTGAACGAAATTTGCAACAATAATAAATAAGCTATTGAAAAAAAAACTTGTGAGCGCGCCCGATATGGGACTTGAACACATGACCCTCAGATTAAAAGTCTGATGCTCTACCGACTGAGCTAACCGGGCTAGCACATGTAATACCCGGTAAATAACTTTGGTAATTAATACTGCACTGAAACAACCTTTTCTTCGATACCAGAACACTTAGTTGATCTGTTATTATACACTAGAAATCTCCAGTTGTTTTGCCTGAATTAATAGTACAGTTGCATGACTGATGTATACAACTACCATGACTCCATGCAGGTGCGTCTCATAGAGAGAATTAATTGGCCATTGTGTTTCCTTAACAGCAATTCCGGGGCTAAGAAATGAAAAGTACAAGTGCGATACGAGAACGCGAAACGCAAGTGTGAACTAGTTTGAACTAGTTTGAAATTGAAATTGAAATTGGTAGTTCTTTTTTTCCGTTCGGAACGGAACAGCGGCGGAAATTTCTTTACCATATTTTAAATTTTAAATATTCCAGTTTCAAGTCTCGTTCAGTTGCTTTGCTGATTTCAGGAAAAAAAAATACCCTTACCATTAATCAACGGTCATCCCGACCGGTTTATTCTGAAAAATAATAAGCATCCCCTTGATTCACAGAGCCAGAGGGCCATTGAAGCAATTTGCAATTGATTGTTTAATATTTCTCCCTTGGCCACCAATTCCTCGGTAGTATAGTGGTGAGTATCCCCGCCTGTCACGCGGGAGACCGGGGTTCGATTCCCCGCCGGGGAGATAGTAATTTTTTTTCTGATTTTCTCTCCTGATCTACATATAAAATGAAACTAAAATCTTCCTTTTACGCCCCGCCGGGAAAAAAAGTAGAACATTTTCTTTGAAGTCGTTATTGTCTCTATTCTTTTTTCAAATACTGCAGGACTGTTTAAAAATACAATAGGCATTGATTATAAGACAAAAATTGCAAAACATTGTGGTATATTTCCTTTTAATTACTAATCGACTCATGCACTTGTTCGTTCATTCATTCATTCCTTCCTTCCTTCTTTCCTTCCTTCATTCATTCATTAATTCATTCGGCCAGCAACGAAGTGACCGTGAATAATGAATACGAAAGTAAAACAAAAACTACATTTTTAAATAATTGTATTGGAATAAAATGTGGACCTTGCACGCCTGAACGAAATTTGCAACAATGATAAATAAGCTATTGAAAAAAAAAATGTAAGTGCGCCCAATATGGGACTTGAACCCATGACCCTCAGATTAAAAGTCTGATGCTCTACCGACTGAGCTAACCGGGCTCACATAAAAATCTGTTACCAGTTATAACTAGTTTTAAAAAATCTTCGATGCCTGAACACTAATTAAATTGGCCTGATACAATGCTTCAGACTTTTCTTTTTTTCTCGCGCTCTGCGCACGTGTGTCGCGCTTTGCACTTTCTCCTTTTCCGGCTATACTGACAAAGTTTGCTCACTATAAAATATATGTGTAAGCTATTAAAATATAAATCAAGAGTTCAGGGAAAGTATGTCTAGCACTCGTAGGTTAAAGTATCGTAGGAACACGATATCTTCTTTTTCTTTTTCTTATTACTCTCATTATTATGTACGTATAGTATGGAAATAAATCTTGTTTTATATAAGCATAGTTACCAACGATAGTTACCAACGCCTGAGAAAAATGATTTCAACTAGCATTATTGGCGGATGTCTTGTTTATCAGACCCACTTTCCGAAGGCTATTGAAGCAATTTACATTTGGTGCTAAAGAATGTCCCCAGCATACATCAGTTCCTCGGTGGTATAGTGGTGAGCATCCCCGCCTGTCACGCGGGAGACCGGGGTTCGATTCCCCACCGGGGAGATAGAAAGTTTTATTCCTGATTTTCTCTCCTGATCTACATACAAAATATAATTAAAATCTTGCTTTTACTCCCCGCCGGGAAAAAAAGAAGAATATTTTCTTTGATTTCGTTATTGTCTCTGTTCTATTTTTAAATACTGCCGGACTGTTTAAAACTACAACGGGTATTGATTACGTGACAAAGGCTGCAAAATATTTTGGTATACTTCCATTTAATTCCTGATGGACTCATGCATTCGTTCGTTCGTTCATTCATTGGGCCAGAAACACAACTCTGAATAATGAATAGGTATAAATAAAAGTAAAAAAATACAGTTTTAAAAACTTGTGTTGGAATAAAATGTGGACCTTGCATGCCTGGACAAAATTTGCAACCATGATAAATAAGCCATTTAAAAATATGTAAGCGCGCCCGATATGGGACTTGACTGGGACTTAACTAGTTTTAAAAAATAAGTTCTTCAGTTCAATGCCTGAACAGTAAATTGGCCTGATACAATGCTGCAGACTTCGCCTGTTCTCACAGGTAAATTGTGCTTTGTTTTAATTTAAAGTGACGGAGAAGGATTCCTTGTTGTTGTTATGCCTAGTGCCCCTCCTGGGGCATAGGCCACCAACAAGAGTTCTCCAGCTATCTCTGTCCTGGGCTTTCCTTTCTAGCTGATTCTAGGTCAGTCCCAATCTCTTGATGTCTGCTTCCAAGTCTCGTCTCCACGAGTTCCTAGGCCGTCCCCTTTTCCTCTTTCCCTGGGGATTCAGAGGGATTCCTAATGTAGCTGATTCATAGCAGGTAAACATGTAGAAAAATAAAGAAACAATAACGTTCGTTGTAATTAATGACAAGACAGGAAATACGCAAACGTGAGGCGGGGCGCTTGTGTGAGGCGCCACGCGCGAGAGATGGTCTCGCGCTCTCCGAACGTGTGTCGCGCTTCGCGTTTTGACCTCCTTTTCGGGCCTGTAAATATCTTTGGTAAAAACTACTGAAACAAACTTTTCTTCAACACCACATCACTTACTCGCGCTCGGCGCACGTGTGTCGCGCTTCGTGCTTTGACGTCCTTTTCTGTATTGACACAGTTTGCTCAATATGAAACTAATATGTGTATGCAACTAAAATATTAATCAAGAGTGAAGGGAAAGTACGTCTAGCACTCGCAGGTTAAAGTATCGTAAGAAGACGATATTTTCTTTTTTCTTGTCCTTTTTCTTCTTATTATTACTCTCACTATTACGTACGCACAGTATTGGAATAAATCTTGTTTCACGCATGGTTACCGACGATAGTTGCCCGCGCCCGAACAAATTGAATTAAGCTAGCATTATTGGCGGATGTCTTGTTTCACAGACCACTTTCAAAAAGCTATTGAAGCAATTTACATTTGGTGCTAAAGAATGTACCCCCATGCATCAGATCCTCGGTAGTATAGTGGTGAGTATCCCCGCCTGTCACGCGGGAGACCGGGGTTCGATTCCCCGCCGGGGAGATAGAAAATTCTTTTTCTGACCTTCTCTCCTGATCTCTGTTCTTTTTTCAAATACTGTAGCACTGTTTAAAAATACAATGGGTATTGATTATGTAACAAAAATTGAAAAATATTCTGGTATATCTCCCTTTAATTCCTAATCGACTCATACACTTGTTCATTCATTCATTCATTCATTCATTCATTCATTCATTCATTCATTCATTCATTCAGTCATTCATTCGGCTAGCAACTAAGTAACCGTGAATAATGAACACGAAAGTAAAAAGAGAACTTGTGTTGGAATAAAATGTAGACTTTGCATGCCTGAGCGCGCCCGACAGTATGGGACTTGAACTCATGACCCTCAGATTAAAAGTTTGATGCTCTACCGACTGAGCTAACCGGGCGCGCATGTTTAATGACCAGTAAATAACTTTGGTAATTAATACCGCATTGAAACAACCTTTTCTTCGATACCAGAACACTTGGTTGATCTGTTACTATGCACCAGAAATCTCCAGTTGTTTTACCTGAATTAATAGTACAGTTGCCTGAAAGGATTCAGATATCTGATTCATGACAGGTATTCACGTAAAATAACAAACAATATGGCCAATTCCCTCTATGAGATGTGCGTGCAGGGAATCATGGTAGTTGTATTCCTCATCTTGGACTGATGTATACAACTACCATGATTCCATGCAGGTGCGTCTAACAGAGAGAATTAATTGGCCATTGTGTTTCCTTAACAGAAATTCCGGGGCTGAGAAATGGAAAGTACAAGTGCGATACGAGAACGCCAAACGCAAGTGTGAACTAGTTTGAACTAGTTTGAAATTGAAATTGGTAGTTCCCTTTTTCCGTTCGGAACGGAACAGCGGAAATTTCTTTACCATATTTTAAATTTTAAATATTTCAGTTTCCAGTCTCGTTCAGTTGCTTTGCTGATTCAGGAAAAAAATACCCTTACCATTAATCAACGGTCATCCCAACCGGTTTATTCTGAAAAATAATAAGCACCCCCCTTGATTCACAGAGCCAGAGGGCAATTGTAGCAATTTGCAATTGATCCTCTAATATATTTCTTCTTTGGCCACCAATTCCTCGGTAGTATAGTGGTGAGTATCCCCGCCTGTCACGCGGGAGACCGGGGTTCGATTCCCCGCCGGGGAGATAGTAATTATTTTTTTCTGATTTTCTCTCCTGATCTACATACAAAATAAAACTAAAATCTTGCTTTTACGCCCCGCCAGGAAAAAAAGTAGAACATTTTCTTTGAGGTCGTTATTGTCTCTGTTCTTTTCTCAAATACTGCAGGACTGTTTAAAAATACAATAGGCATTGATTATGGCACAAAAATTGCAAAACATTGTGGTATATTTCCTTTTAATTCCTAATCGACTCATGCACTTGTTCGTTCATTCGTTCGTTCCTTCGTTCCTTCGTTCCTTCGTTCCTTCGTCCGTCCGTTCGTTCGTTCGTTCATTCATTCGGCCAGCAACTAAGTAACCGTGAATAATGAACACGAAAGTAAAAAAATACATTTTTAACAATTGTATTGGAATAAAATGTGGACCTTGCACGCCTGAACGAAATTTGAAACAATGATAAATAAGCTATTGAAAAAAAAAAATGCAAGTGCGCCCAATATGGGACTTGAACCCATGACCCTCAGATTAAAAGTCTGATGCTCTACCGACTGAGCTAACCGGGCTCACATAAAAGTGTTTTACGAGTTTTAACTAGTTTAAAAAAAAAATCTTCGATGCCTGAACACTAAATTGGCCTGATACAATGCTTCAGACTTCGCCTGTTCTCGCGCTCTGTGCACTTTTCCTTATTACTCTCATTATTATGTACGTGTAGTACGCGCCTGAACAAATTGAATTGAGCTAGCATTATTGGCGGATGTCTTGTTTCACAGACCACTTTCAAAAAGCTATTGAAGCAATTTACATTTGGTTATAAAGAATGTCTTTTACATACATCAGTTCCTCGGTAGTATAGTGGTGAGTATCCCCGCCTGTCACGCGGGAGACCGGGGTTCGATTCCCCGCCGGGGAGACAGTAATTATTTTTTTTCTGATTTTCTCTCCTGATCTACATATAAAATAAAACTAAAATCTTGCTTTTACGCCCCGCCGGGAAAAAAAGTAGAACATTTTCTTTGAAGTCGTTATTGTCTCTGTTCTTTTCTCAAATACTGCAGGACTGTTTAAAAATACAATAGGCATTGATTATAAGACAAAAATTGCAAAACATTCTGGTATATTTCCTTTTAATTCCTAATCGACTCATGCACTTGTTCGTTCATTCATTTATTCATTCATTCATTCGTTCATTCATTCATTCGTTCGTTCGTTCGTTCGTTCGTTCGTTCGTTCGTTCGTTCGTTTATTCATTCAGCCAGCAACGAAGTGACCGTGAATAATGAACACGAAAGTAAAAAAAAAAATACATTTTCAAATAATTGTATTGGAATAAAATGTGGACCTTGCACGCCTGAACGAAATTTGAAACAATGATAAATAAGCTATTGAAAAACAAAATGTAAGTGCGCCCGATATGGGACTTGAACCCATGACCCTCAGATTAAAAGTCTGATGCTCTACCGACTGAGCTAACCGGGCTCACATAAAAATGTTCTACGAGTTTTAACTAGTTTTAAAAAAAAATCTTCGATGCCTGAACACTAAATTGGCCTGATACAATGCTTCAGACTTCGCCTGTTCTCGCGCTCTGTGCACGTGTGTCGTACTTCTTCGCACTTTTTCTTATTACTCTCATTATTATGTGCGTGTAGTACGCGCCTGAACAAATTGAATTGAGCTGGCATTATTGGCGGATGTCTTGTTTCACACACCACTTTCAAAAAGCTATTGAAGCAATTTACATTTGGTTATAAAGAATGTCTCCTCCACACATCAGTTCCTCAGTAGTATAGTGGTGAGTATCCCCGCATGTCACCCGGGAGACCGGGGTTCGATTCCCCGCCGGGGAGATAGGGAAGTCTTTTTTTGCACGTGTCGCGCTTCGCGCTTTGTCCTTTTCCGGCTCTAATACTGACACAGTTTGCTCACTATAAAACATATGTGTAAGCAATTAAAATATAAATCAAGAGTTAAGGGAAAGTACGTCTAGCACTCGTGGGTTAAAGTATCGTAAGAACACGATATTTTCTTTTTCTTTTTCTTTTTCTTATTCCCCTCATTATTATGTACGTATAGTATGGAAATAAATCTTGTTTCATATAGGTATAGTTACGAACGCCTGAGAAAAATGATTTGAACTAGCATTATTGGCGGATGTCTTGTTTATCAGACCCACTTTCGGAAGGCTATTGAAACAATTTACATTTGGTAATAAAAAATGATCTCTGCAAATATCAATTCCTCGGTAGCAAAGTGGAGAGCATCCCCGCCTGTCACGCGGGAGACCGGGGTTTGATTCCCCGCCGGGGAGATAGTAATTTTTTTTTCTGATTTTCTCTCCTGATCTACATATAAAATGAAACTAAAATCTTGCTTTTACGCCCCGCCGGGAAAAAAAGTAGAACATTTTCTTTGAAGTCGTTATTGTCTCTATTCTTTTTTCAAATACTGCAGGACTGTTTAAAAATACAATAGGCATTGATTATAAGACAAAAATTGCAAAACATTGTGGTATATTTCCTTTTAATTCCTAATCGACTCATGCACTTGTTCGTTCATTCATTCATTCATTCATTCCTTCCTTCCTTCCTTCCTTCCTTCCTTCCTTCCTTCCTTCCTTCCTTCCTTCCTTCATTCATTCATTCATTCGGCCAGCAACGAAGTGACCGTGAATAATGAACACGAAAGTAAAAAAAAAAAATACATTTTTAAATAATTGTATTGAAATAAAATGTGGACCTTGGACGCCTGAACGAAATTTGAAACAATGATAAATAAGCTATTGAAAAAAAAATATAAGTGCGCCCGATATGGGACTTGAACCCATGACCCTCAGATTAAAAGTCTGATGCTCTACCGACTGAGCTAACCGGGCTCACATAAAATTGTTTTACCAGTTATTAGTTTTAAAAAATAAGCTGTTTCTTCGATGCCTGAACACTAAATTGGCCTCATACAAAGCTGCAGACTTCGCCTGCTCTCGCGCTCTGCGCACGTGTGTCGCGCTTTGCACTTTCTCCTTTTCCGGCTATACTGACAAAGTTTGCTCACTATAAAATATATGTGTAAGCTATTAAGATATAAATCAAGAGTTAAGGGAAAGTATGTCTAACACTCGTAGGTTGAAGTATCGTAGGAACACGATATCTTCTTTTTCTTTATCTTATTACTATCATTATTATGTACGTATAGTATGAGAATAAATCTTCCTTCATATAGGCATAGTTACCAACGATAGTTACCAACGCCTGAGAAAAATGATTTCAACTAGCATTATTGGTGGATGTCTTGTGTCACACACCCACTTTCAGAGGGCTATTGAAACAATTTACATTTGGTGCTAAAGAATGTCACCTGCATGCATCAGTTCCTCGGTAGTATAGTGGTGAGTATCCCCGCCTGTCACGCGGGAGACCGGGGTTCGATTCCCCGCCGGGGAGATAGGAAAGTTTTTTTCCTGATTTTCTCTCCTGATCTACATACAAAATATAACTAAAATCTTGCTTTTACTCCCCGCCTGGAAAAAAAGAAGAACATTTTCTTTGATTTCGTTATTGTCTCTGTTCTATTTTTAAATACTGCCGGACTGTTTAAAACTACAACGGGTATTGATCACGTGACAAAAGCTGCAAAATATTTTGGTATACTTCCATTTAATTCCTGATGGACTCATGCATTCGTTCGTTCATTCATTCATTGGGCCAGAAACACAACTCTGAATAATGAATAGGTATAAATAAAAGTAAAAAATACAGTTTTGAAAACTTGTGTTGGAATAAAATGTGGACGGCCTTGCATGCCTGGACAAAATTTGCAACAATGATAAATAAGCCATTAAAAAATATGTAAGCGCGCCCGATATGGGACTTGACTGGGACTTAACTAGTTTTAAAAAATAAGTTCTTCAGTTCAATGCCTGAACAGTAAATTGGTCTGATACAATGCTGCAGACTTCGCCTGTTCTCACAGGTAAATTGTGCTTTGTTTTAATTTAAAATGACGGAGAGGGATTCCTTGTTGTTGTTATGCCTAGTGCCCCTCCTGGGGCATAGGCCACCAACAAGAGTTCTCCAGCTATCTCTGTCCTGGGCTTTCCTTTCTAGCTGATTCCAGGTCAGCCCCAATCTCTTGATGTCTGCTTCCAAGTCTCGTCTCCACGAGTTCCTAGGCCGTCCCCTTTTCCTCTTACCCTGGGGATTCTGAGGGATTCCTAATGTAGTTGATTCATAGCAGGTAAACATGTAGAAAAATAAAGAAACAATAACGTTCGTTGTAATTAATGACAAGACAGGAAATACGCAAACGTGAGGCGGGGCGCTTGTGTGAGGCGCCACGCGCGAGAGATGGTCTCGCGCTCTCCGAACGTGTGTAGCGCTTCGCGTTTTGACCTCCTTTTCGGGCCTGTAAATATCTTTGGTAAAAACTACTGAAACAAACTTTTCTTCAACACCACATCACTTACTCGCGCTCCGCGCACGTGTGTCGCGCTTCGCGCTTTGACGTCCTTTTCTGTATTGACACAGCTTACTCAATATGAAACTAATATGTGTATGCAACTAAAATATTAATCAAGACTGAAGGGAAAGTACGTCTAGCACTCGCAGGTTAAAGTATCGTAAGAAGACAATATTTTCTTTTTTCTTGTCCTTTTTCTTCTTCTAATTACTCTCATTATTACCTACGCACAGTATTGGAACAAATCTTGTTTCACGCATGGTTACCGACGATAGTTGCCCGCGCCTGAAGAAATTGAATTGAGCTAGCATTATTGGCGGATTTCTTGTTTCACAGACCACTTTCAAAAAGCTATTGAAGCAATTTACATTTGGTGCTAAAGAATGTACCCCCATGCATCAGTTCCTCGGTAGTATAGTGGTGAGTATCCCCGCCTGTCACGCGGGAGACCGGGGTTCGATTCCCCGCCGGGGAGATAGTAATTATTTTTTTCTGATTTTCTCTCTTGATCTACATACAAAATAAAACTGAAATCTTGCTTTTACGCCCCGCCGGGAAAAAAAATAAAACGTTTTCTTTGAAGTCGTTATTGTCTCTGTTCTTTGTTCAAATACTGCAGGACTGTTTAAAAATACTATAGGCATTGATTATGTGACAAAAATTGCAAAACATTCTGGTATATTTCCTTTTAATTCCTAATCGACTTATGCACTTGTTCGTTCGTTCGTTCGTTCGTTCGTTCATTCGTCCGTTCGTTCGTTCGTTCGTTCATTCATTCGGCCAGCAACTAAGTGACCGTGAATGATGAACACGAAAGTAAAAAAAATACATTTGTAATAATTGTATTGGAATAAAATGTTGACCTTGGACGCCTGAACGAAATTTGCAACAATGATAAATAAGCTATTGAAAAAAAAAAAATGTAAGTGCGCCCGATATGGGACTTGAACCCATGACCCTCAGATTAAAAGTCTGATGCTCTACCGACTGAGCTAACCGGGCTCACATAAAAATGTTCTACGAGTTTTAACTAGTTTTAAAAAAAAATCTTCGATGCCTGAACACTAAATTGGCCTGATACAATGCTTCAGACTTCGCCTGTTCTCGCGCTCTGTGCACGTGTGTCGCACTTCTTCGCACTTTTTCTTATTACTCTCATTATTATGTACGTGTAGTACGCGCCTGAACAAATTGAATTGAGCTAGCATTATTGGCGGATGTCTTGTTTCACAGACCACTTTCAAAAAGCTATTGAAGCAATTTACATTTGGTGATAAAGAATGTCTCCTACAAACATCAGTTCCTCGGTAGTATAGTGGTGAGTATCCCCGCCTGTCACGCGGGAGACCGGGGTTCGATTCCCCGCCGGGGAGATAGGGAAGTTTTTTTTGCACGTGTCGTGCTTCGCGCTTTGTCCTTTTCCGGCTCTAATACTGACACAGTTTGCTCACTATAAAATATATGTGTAAGCAATTAAAATATAAATCAGGAGTTAAGGGAAAGTACGTCTAGCACTCGTGGCTTAAAGTATCGTAAGAACACGATATTTTCTTTTTCTCTATCTTTTTCTTATTACTCTCATTATAATGTACATATAGTATGGAAATAAATTTTGTTTTATATAGGCATAGTTACCAACGATAGTTACGAACGCCTGTGAAAAATGATTTGAACTAGCATTATTGGCGGATGTCTTGTTTATCAGACCCACTTTCGGAAGGCTATTGAAGCAATTTACATTTGGTAATAAAAAATGTTCCCTGCAAACATCAATTCCTCGGTAGCATAGTGGAGAGTATCCCCGTCTGTCACGCGGGAGACCGGGGAGATAAGAAATTTTTCTTTTTGACTTTCTCTCCTGGTCTACATACAAAATATAACTAAAATCTTCCTTTTATTCCCCGCCGGCAAAAAAAGAGGAACATTTTCTTTTCCGTTTTTCTTTGAATTTGTCATTGTCTCTGTTCTTGTTTTAAATTGTACCGGACTGTTTAAAAATACAACGGGTATTGATTATGTGACAAAGTTGCAAAATATTTTGGTACACTTCCATTTAATTGCTGATGGACTCATGCATTCGTTCGTTCATTCATTCATTGGGCCAGCAACACAACCCTGAATACTGAACAGGTATAAATAAAAGTAAAAAAAGACATTTTTAAAAACTTGTGTTGGTTGTTCTTCAGTTCGATGCCTGAACAGTAAATTGGCCAGATACGATGCTGCAGACTTCGCCTGTTCTCACGTGTAAATTGTGCTTTATGTTAATTTAAAGTGGCAGAGGGGGATTCCTAATGTAGCTGATTCATAGGAGATAAACATGTAGAAAAATAAAAAAAACAATAACGTTCGTTGTAATTAATGACAAGACAGCAAATACGCAAACGTGAGGCGCGGCGCTGGTGTGAGGCGCGGCGCTGGTGTGAGGCGCAACGCCCGAGGGATGGTCTCGCGCTCTCCGAACGTGTGTAGCGCTTCGCGTTTTGACCTCCTTTTCGGGCCTGTAATAACCTTTGGTAAAAACTACTGAAACTATCTTTTCTACGACACCACATCACTTACTCGCGCTCCGCGCTTTGACATCCTTTTCTATATTGACACAGCTTGCTCAATATGAAACTGATATGTGTATGCAACTAAAATATAAATCAATAGTTAAGGGAAAGTACGTCTAGCACTCGTAGGTAAACGTATCGTCAGAAGACGATATTTTCTCTTTCTTCTTCTTTAGCTAGCATCATTGGCGGATGTTTTGTGCCACAGACCCATATTCAGAAGGCTATTGAAGCAATTTGCGTTTGGTGCTAAAGAATGTCCCACACGTACATCAATTCCTCGGTAGTATAGTGGTGAGTATCCCCGCCTGTCACGCGGGAGACCGGGGTTCGATTCCCCGCCGGGGAGATACAGTGTATCTTTTTCTGATTTCCTTTCCTGATCTATATACAAAATAGCACTAAAATCGCGCTCCCCGACGTGAAAAAAGGGATCATTTTATTTTCCATTTTTCTTTGAATTCGTTATTGTCTCTCTCTCTCTCTCTCTCTCTCTCTCTCTCTCTCTCTCTCTCTCTCTCTCTCTCTCTCTCTCTCTCTCTCTCTCTCTCTCTTTCAACTCTGCATACCTTTAAGGCCAATACAACGGGCATTGATCGTGTGTCAGAAATTGCAAAATATTCTGATATTTCCAATTAAATCCTGCGTGATTTATGCATTAGTTCGTTCGTTCGTTGGTTCATTCATTCATTCATTCATGCAGCAAGCAACAAGACAACAGCTATAGCGAATCTAGCCTAATCTGATGAACACTTACAAATAAAGGGGAAAATATATTCTAAATATTACCAGTATTGGAATGTAGTGTGGACCTTGCATGCCTGAACGAAATTTGCAACCATGATAAATAAGCTATTAAAAAAAATGTAAGCGCGCCCGGTATGGGACTTGAACCCATGACCCTCAGATTAAAAGTCTGATGCTCTACCGACTGAGCTAACCGGGCTCACATAAAAATGTTCTACCAGTTATTAGTTTTAAAAAAATAAGTTTTCCCTTACTTGCCTGAACACGCAATTGGCCCGTCTACAATGCTGCAGACTTCGCCTGTTCTCAAACGTAAATTGTACTTTATTTTAATTTAAAGTGGCAGAGAGGGATTCATATAGCTGATTTATAGCAGGTAAACATGTAGAAAAATAAAAAAAAACAATAACGTTCGTTGTAATTAATGACACGAGACAGTAAATACGCAAACGTGAGGCGCGGCGCTGGTGTGAGGCGCAACGCCCGAGGGATGGTCTCGCGCTCCCCGAACGTGTGTCGCGCTTCGCGCTTCGACCTCTTTTTCGGGCCTGTAATAACCTTTGGTAAAAATTACTGAAACTACCTTTTCTTCGACACCACATCACTTACTCGCGCCCCGCGCTTTGACATCCTTTTCTATATTGACACAGCTTGCTCAATATGAAACTGATATGTGTATGCAACTAAAATATAAATCAAGAGTTAAGGGAAAGTACGTCTAGCACTCGTAGGTAAACGTATCGTCAGAAGACGATATTTTCTCTTTCTTCTTCTTTAGCTAGCATCATTGGCGGATGTTTTGTGCCACAGACCCATATTCAGAAGGCTATTGAAGCAATTTACGTTTGGTGCTAAAGAATATCCCATATGTACATCATTTCCTCGGTAGTATAGTGGTGAGTATCCTCGCCTGTCACGCGGGAGACCGGGGTTCGATTCCCCGCCGGGGAGATAGCTAATTTTTTTTCTGATTTGCTCTCCTGATCTACATACAAAATAAAACTATAATCTTGCTTTTACTCCCCGCCTGGAAAAAAGAACATTTTCTTTGAATTCGTTATTGCAACTGTTCTTTTTTTTCAAATATTACAGGACTGTTTAAAAATACAATGAGTATTGATTATGTGACAAAAATTGCAAAATATTCTGGTATGGTTCCTTTTAATTCCTATTCGACTCATACACTTGTTCATTCATTCATTCATTCATTCATTCATTCATTCATTCATTCATTCATTCATTCATTCATTCATTCATTCATTCACTCATTCATTCATTCGTTAATTCGGCCAGCAACTAAGTAACCGTGAATAATGAACACGAAAGTGAAAAAAAAAAAGAATTGAGTAGGAATAAAATGTGGACCTTACATACCTGAAGGAAATTTGCAACAATGATAAATAAGCTATTGAAAAAAAAAATGTAAGTGCGCCCGATATGGGACTTGAACCCATGACCCTCAGATTAAAAGTCTGATGCTCTACCGACTGAGCTAACCGGGCTCCCATTATAGTACCCGGTAAATAACTTTGGTAATTACTACTGAATTGAAACATCCTGTTTTTCGATGCCAGAACATTTACTTAATCTGTTATTATGCTCTAGAAATCGCCAGTTGTTTTACCTGAATTAATAGTACAGTTGCATAAAAGGATTCAGATATCTGATTCATGACAGGTACTCACGTGGAATAACAAAACAATATGGCCAATTAATTCCCTATATGACATGCGCCGGCATGGAATCATTGTACTTGTATTCATTATCTTGGACTGATATATACAACTACCGTGACTCCATGCAGGTGCGTCTCACAGAGGGAATTAATTGGCCATTGTGTTTCCTTAACAGAAATTCCGGGCCTGATAAATTAAAGGAAAGAGTGCGATACGAAAACGCAAAACGCAAATGTGAACTAGTGTGAACTAGTTTTAAATTGATCCTAAAGAATTTCTTCCTTGGACACCAATTCCTCGGTAGTATAGTGGTGAGTATCCCCGCCTGTCACGCGGGAGACCGGGGTTCGATTCCCCGCCGGGGAGAGAGGAATTTGTTTTCGTCATCTACGAACAACATAGAAATAATATGCTTTTTTATCTTGCTTTAACACGCTGCTGGGGAAAAAGATGGTCATTTTCGTTTCTGTTTTTCTTTGAATTCTTTTCTGTTCTGTTCTGTTTTGTTTTGCTTATGTTGTGCTTTTTTTTAAATCCGCATACTGTTAAATACAACGAGTATTGATCACGTGACGAAAAGTGTGAAATATTCTAGTCTATTTTCTGCTTCATTTTTCAAGCTCAACTCCTGGGCTGAGCGACTCATGTATTCATTTGGTAAAAAAACGTAACAATACAATTTGGCCAACAGAGGGAATTGCGAGATGGTCTCGCTCTCTGCGCTTGTATGTGCTCACACTTCGTGTTTTGCTCCGACTAAACCACCTGTTCTTCAGGCCAACTGAGACACTCCCGATCTCTTATTATTATGAACATGCCGTATGGAAGTAAATCCTGTTTACGCGTGAGAAAATCTAATCCAGCATCAGCGGATGCCTTGGGTTCTTACCACTTAACCAAAAAATCCGAAAACTTTGGTTGAAGGTCAAATGGAACAGTAATATTCCGGGAGATCCGTTCGGAAATTGTAGACTACCTCCAGAGGTAGCCCAGAGGTAGTCCTCTTTTTCCGTTCGGAACGAAACAGCGGAAATTTCGTTACCATATGCTAAATATTCCAGTTTCCAGTCTCTCATCAGTCGAAAGCAATATTAAACGGGAAATCGAATTGCAAAAGGTAAGCACCATCTCGTTTACTTGGTTTGCTGATTTTAGATAAACCCTCACCATTAATCAGCGGTCATCCGAACCGGCTTATTCTCACAAATGGTAAGCGCCCCCCCCCCCCCCCTGATTCACAGAGCCAGTTTCATTGAGGATATTGAAGTAATTTGAAGCAATTGGAAATTGATCTTAAATTAAGAATTTCTTCTTTGGCCATCAATTCCTCGGTAGTATAGTGGTGAGTATCCCCGCCTGTCACGCGGGAGACCGGGGTTCGATTCCCCGCCGGGGAGTGAGGAATTTTTTTTATTTCTTTATCTGCGTACATCATAGAAATAACATAGTTTTTAATCTTGCTTTAACACGCTACTGGGGAAAAAAGATGGTCATTTTCGTTCCGTTTTTCTTTGAATTCTTTTTTGTTCTATACTTTATTTTCTCTTTTTAAATCTGCATACTGTTTAGAAATACAATCTCGTCTGCAGATCCCTCAGCGGAGGCCAAACACTCGACTCTCTGTAAAAAGTCAAAAACGGAAACTAACAAATACTGGTCCCAGTTTGATTGTGCGCGTGTGTTCAAGATCACAGCTCTTGGACATCCGTAGAGGGAGTAACCGCTGTGAATACTACTGGCTCATCTCCGATGTTTCTCGTAAGTCTCGATTTCACCCCAAAGGATCTGGGCATGAGCGCCCACTTGAATAATGGACACGTGAAAAAAGCGGGAAATAAGTGTGGACAATGATAAATGAACGTATATAATAAAATCGTTAGTTCGCCCTATATGAGACTTGAACCCTGATGCTGTCTGATGATCTACCGACTGAGCTAACCGGGCTCACATGAGTAAATGATGTTGAAAGCAGGGAGTGGTCCATTTTAAATCTTCTTTTATTGCTATTAACAGATCATTTCACACAAATGTATTTCTCTGTTTGCATGAATTCCGCTAAATATATTGCTGTCTTGCAATTGCCAGTATTTTGTTTGTTGTGAAATCAAAAGTTCAGTACCTGCCTCTTTAGCAGGTCAGTTAACCGGTGGAAAAACTGTTCGGTTGAATAAAATATACTACAGCCAACTGTAGTTGCAGCCCTGGAGGTCAAACTTATTTTCAACAAAAATATAAAGCTAATAACAGTAAACCATGAATGATTTCTGTTCCATTTCAGTAGATATCAGCTGATAACGTAGTTTATTACCTTTACGCGGTTTTTAACGCTTTGTTTCTCTCAGGAGGGGTGGGGTAGAACCGGAAAGAGTAACAACACCAAATGATGGTGGCGTTAAAGACGATAACGTAACTGTTATTAAATTAGTAGCTTATACGTTCATAGTGTCTCTTATACCACGAGCGAGCTTTCTAAATCACTCATTATCAACGTACTTGGCCCAAACCTAAGCTGGTGCTTAACAAGAAAACAACAAACCTGTCTCTTAATCGGCGAAAGCTCTAAAACTCGAGTTGTAGTGTGCGGTGCAAAACCTGTTGGAAGGGAGGAGATAAAATAGCGAGAAATGTTTTCACCATCATGAAAACGCTTTGAGTACCTTGAACAGGAAAATATTTTATCGTAAACTGATATCAAGGAACCCATTAAGTTGTCTACTGATGCTTCTTTTCACAGCAGGAGTTCGAATTATCTGTTGATATTTTTACTACATTACATCACTGAAAGGACCACTTACATAAATCTACTTCAAATCTGATCACGTTTTACAAGACAGTTACTTTGACATGATTACATGTCATTATCTGAACCTGCATATACTTCGCATTTATTCTAGAAACAATGCTAATTTTCCTAATTCAATAAACTATGTTTATCATTTTTCAAGCAGGTATATTGCTCTTGGTCGAGTAGCCGTTGGTTAGGAAATATCAACACAGCTTATTTAGACTAGCTGAGACGTTTTCCTCCATTAATTCTAAATCCACCAGCGTTTGATCATACGCCGAAAGGTTAAGCGAAAACAGTTTTGTTTCTATCGGCATCAGAGTATTTTAGATTTTGGCATTCAGCACCTTGGGCCTAGAACGATGCTGGTGTTTTGCCATATTATCATCTGGGCTAGACTGGTGACAGAAATTTACGGTTACAATCTTGGAAATGATAAACTGAACGATGAGCTTTGCGAATGTGCTTTGCAGGGCCCGCAGAACTCAAATAGTTCTAATGCTAACTATGAAAAAGATGTTACTTCATATCCAAAAAGCCATTCTCAGGATTCAAGGCATATCAAGTACAATTATTTCTTTCATGACACTCAACCTGCAAGGCCTCCTGGGTGCCCTCCGTGCTGTAAGTTCATGCCTCTTTTATCTATTGGATGGCCCAGTTAACTTGCGTTGCAAACGGAATTCAGCCGGTGGTATAGCGTCTGTCACGCAGACTATATCCAATGAGTTTGAGAGATTAAGTGATCGCTAGCTTGTTCAGTTTGTCACGTTGGCGTGTTGACTAATAACAAAGACACCAAGGGCCCTCATTACGGTATTTCTTTGTCTGCTTCTAGAGTTAGTAGCAGTGATAAATATCCTGACGTTTTAGCCTCCATCATCATCACCATTGCCGCCATGACCATAACCATCGTCGCAACGTCATTTTCATCGTTATCGTAATCGCCATCATCGCCATCGTCGTCGTCATCATGTTTATCAACCCCACAGGACTCCTAAAACATGTCGAAAGAAAAGTCTTGTCTAACTGCCCATGCTAACTATTTCACCTGCAGTTGTTTGAAAGGCTAATTTGTTTTAATTAATCACTTGCGTTAATTTTCAGCTTGGATGATAAATAACTTGATCCCTTAGGAATGAACGATCAAATAATAAATCGTTTGCTGACTGACTGACTGACTGACTGACTGACTGACTGACAGACTGACCGACTGACCGACTAACCGACTGACCGACTGACCGACTGACCGACTGACCGACTGACCGACTGACCGACCGACTGACTGACTGACTGACTGACTGACTGATTGTTTGATTGATTGAATAGCTGACATACTAAATTAATTGATTGATTAAAAAATGAATTGATGGCTCGATCACATGTATAATTTGTCGATTTTTCTTTGTTTTGTTTTCAGCTCTACTAAGAAAACCTGGTCCTTGTAAGTTAAATTTCGTTTTTTCTTTTTTTTTTTATTTCGTTAATGAACATCATAATAACAATTTGCGCTAACTGCAAGTACAAGATGAGCAAATAAAAAAAAATGATAAAGATGGCACTTACACAACACTGACAACCGACTCAAAATCGAATTGAGCAAAACTAGTTTGTTCTTGTTAACTGTAACCTCAACTCAATCCGAGGGTCGACGTAACCACGTGGTGTTTTCAAATTATTTTTGTAGTTTGTCATGCTCGTGTTGATCTGGGATTTGTAGTTGAGGCCTCAGCCAGCGTGGAGAAACATGGCAAAGGGAACTTTAGGAGGATTCTTGACTTTGTGGAAATAACCATCAGGAAATTCTCAATTTCGCGTAACAAAGTACGAGTTGGTGTGGTTACTTATGGCGCCAAAACTGACTTGGTGTTTGATTTTGAAAGGTAGGTTCTGATGAGCTTTTTTAACGTTGTCCACTCAATTTGTTGTGTTCCTATCCTTATTTTTCTGTTTTATAGAAGGGATAGGGTGATGTATCCTGCCGTAACCTATAATGTCTAGCAGTTATTTCAAATGTTAGTTCTGTTATAATCTGGTGTAAAATTCAGACGGAATTTCTAAGCTGAGGATTTTATTCAATAATATTGATTAACAATCTGATCTTAACGGCTGATAAACAAAAGCTATTTCTTTAGCTCTTCTGAGCGATCGACGTTGGGCTTAATTACTAGACAGATGCACTGCTAGTCCGTGTCCCTTCATTCTTATTACTCAGCCTCCCCCTGGAAAAAAAACAACAACAACACAGCAACAAACAAAAACATGCAATTTACAAACTGTTCAAAACGATTTGAATTCAGCTGAGAAAACCTGTGAAATCTATGCTGTACTTATTCATATTTACTTGTTTTTTCCCCTCCCAGTCAGCAAAGTAAATCTTCCATGGTCCGCGCTCTGCGGAAAGCTTCAACACAGAGCTTACCCAGTTCAAATACAGGTTATGCTCTCGGGATGGCTGGATACCGCTTGTTTAACAAGAAATTCAACACGCGAAATGACGTCCCTAAAGTTTTGATAGTTATCACGGATGGAAGGTATATACAAGGAAGTAATTTCAAAAGCGGTGGCCTCATGGTTAGTGCGCTCGTCTCCGGATCGAGCGGTCCGGGTTCGAGCCCTGGCCGGGGACATTGTGTTGTGTTCTTGGGCAAGACACTTTACTCGCACCGTGCCTGTCTCCACCCAGGTATATAAATGGGTACCGGCGAACTTAATGCTGGGGGTAACCCTGCGATGGACTAGCATCCCATCCAGGGGGGAGTAGAAATACTCCTAGTCGCTTCATGCTACAGAAACCGGGATAAGCTCCGGCCTGATGGGCCACTTGGCTCGTATGCAGACTTTACCTTTACCTTTACCAATTTCAAAAGCTATGTATTTGACATTTTATCAGTCACAACAGGCATAGTATGTAATTTGTTTCAATTTGGACACGATTGTTTTAGACAAACACTGTAATTGCTTTGACCGTAGCTAAATTTGGAATTAGCGGTGTCTACTGTCCTAATCATGATATCCCGCGATATCAAGTCACTAAACCCTGATATGGCCATTGCTACGTGCAATATCGTAGTCACTTGGCAGAAATTGGGTACGGTAGATACTTAATCTACCTTTTTAGGTACTCTTCGATTCGTTTGGTCCCGCCATGAGTATTTTGGCTCCACTATGTCTCGCCAAAATACGAACCATGGCTCGACCAAGTTCGCCATAAATACTGCTGAAACTGACCAAAAAAGCTACGTGATTAGGTGCAAATATTAATTTTAATAGCATCGTATACTCCAAATGACAGTTTGATTTGCACTTACAATTGAAAATTCTTCTATTTAATTTGGATAAAAAAAAGCTTTATGGCGAGAGATACAGACAAAAAAAATCTGCTTTAACTGTTGATTGGAAGAAATAAAAAACGTAAGAACGCAAAAATACCATCAAGACCCTAAAGATTTTGCGACGTTTCAGATCAACTGACCGCGTGACTGATCCTGCGCACAAACTCAAACACTGCGGTGTGCGCATATACGGGGTAGGAGTGGGGTATAACTTCGACATCAAACAGCTGGAAAGAATGTCTTCTAGACCGGTCAGCGAAAATGTGTTCATTGGTCCGTTTAATAAGTTGCAGTATATCAGAGATGACCTCGTGAAAAGTGTATGTTATGGTAAGCTGATATCATTTTTTATCATGAGCAAAGTAAACCGTTCTTTTAGACGAGGTATTATATTCTCCTGAGATACGAAAACACATGCTCTTTAATAGTTTTACTCAGTCTTATTTTGCTCCTTTTCTTCTTTGAAGACAGTCCTGCAATTTTATCATGCATGTACGTATATGTTTTACCTATTGGCTCTTTCCTTCTAGCATCAGTTGGACATAATTGTCATAATTTTAAGTAGAAAAATTTTCTCAACATTCCGTTTCTTTTGTCCAGTTCCTGACAATTCTGAGATAATTAACCACTCCATTTTTTCTCTGAACGAAATGTTTGGTGACATTCAGCAAGTACCTTATTTCTTATAGAGTAGTTTGCAGCTGTTTGAAACAAGGTTCTGCCTATAACTGTTTTTATCCATTGTTGATTTTCAGGCGTTGGTGGTTTCTTGAAGAAGCCTGGGAATAAACAGTGCCTCTGCAAACATGGAAGTAAAAAACCAAGTAAGTCATGAGATTGTACTTCACGGTCTTTAGTCATTTACCATGTATGTAATAAAGTTTAGCGTAAAAGGACATTCAGCAAAGCCGGGGCAGCTTGCCTAGTAAGGTCTAGTAATTGTCGTGTATATTGCGAGTGGTGTGAGAATGCTCTTGTTAAGGTTGTTTCTGATGAAAATAAATGTTAAAAATAAGAAAACGACGTTGATCAAAATCAAACCCCTCTATTGAGGTCGATCTGGGTCGCGAATTGGACATTTCTCAGTACTGTTATTAAACGATTGCTCAGGCGATCATATGGAATTAACTACCTTTAAGAACTTACACGAAAAGAAAGGGTATAACCAGTCCTGGAGGGAGTAAGAGAGTTCTTTCTGTTTTCCGGACCTCAATTATTTTAATTTTTGTTTGATAATCATCACACTTACCGTGTAGCTGCAGTCAGACTAATTACAGTTGTTTTTATTATTTTATTATTCCTTAGTTTGTAATTCCGACACTTCAAGATCCACTGATGAAGAAGTTGAATGTGATCTGTGAGGACACGGGACCAGAAGCTCTTGCTGTTGATAAAGTAATAATAGACCAGATATCGATATATCAATACGGACATGGCTCCGTGGCTTTCAATTTCAATATCGAAGTTCTTTAGGGAATTGAGGGACAACACAAACTTGACTGACAAATTTGAAAGTTTGTCCTGAAAAACTCGGAGCGATGTTATAATTTTGATATATCGAACTTTGCTTGTTTAAAGACGCAGAACTACTTGAAACCGTTTAACTCCTTTCCCCTCCCACTCTTCCCATCTTCCATTCGCCTCTCTCCTCCCGCACGCTATCGTAATTGAAAATGCGTTATGTCAACTTGTGCTCGGGTATTGATTTTGCTAATGAAAAGGCTTTTCAATGTTATCTCATTGTGTTTTGAAATAAAACGGTTTTGATAAAAGCGTATCGTGTTCTTTATAACTTTACCCGGCATTTCCTTTCTACGTCGTCCTTTTGCTTTATGTAAAGAAAGATCGAATCCAAGAAGAGTCATCAGTCGTCTGTCCGTCAAGTGGCAGTGAAGACTCTCCCACCCATATATCTTTCGTTAGCTTTCCACTTCAATTGGAAGCGCGAAAGAGAGCGAATTTTCAGTCCAATTTGAACAAGGCTTGGGGTTTCATTAATCAAAGTGTACATTGAAAGCTTAGAGTGATTTGTATTCCTTAATGTTTTGCTTGTTTGTTTGGATGATGCGATCAAAAAAAAAAAAAAAAAAGGCGTTCCCCTGCCCCCTAGAATATGCGTAGATACCAAAGAAATCTCTGGGGAGTGGGAAAGAGGCAATTTCTTATGATTTTCAAAAGGTCACTTGCCTCATGATCAAGAGGAGTTCATATGCGCCCTCAGCTACCCTTACGCGAAGTTAACAATGAAAAGTGAAATAGATTTCTGCTACTGTCTTTTAGCATGTCATCATATTGTGTCCAGCTGACGAAAATATTGACATCTGAAGGCCACGTGGGCTCAATTACCAGCCGCTATTCGGTAAAGGAGCCCGACGTAGACCGGAATCGAGAGAGCGGCGCTCAGGAACTATCATTTCGCTTACTTGAATTCCTTTCCCAATATGCGCGCTAACCCCAATAGTCCTCCGTCCTACGGACTTCGCATTAATTAACCATTATATTTCCAGTTAATTATTATGTTATATTGTAAAACAGTGGTAATTAATTATTAAAATTTCAGTTTACCGTAACGGGAAAATTTAACCGTTAGCCGTGAAAGCCACTACCCCAGTGAGACCCTCTTTGTACAGTGCAAGTTGTCGTAAGAAATACAAATCCAGGATTTTTGCCGAGAGGCTAGCTGATCCAATATATCAATCAATATATCAGATGGTGCTAGAGAGCCGACATGACAACTTTTTGAGTACTCGGAACTATTCGTGCTCCATTTTGATTGGGCAATAATAATTCGGAGGTGTCCGAGAGAGTTTGATTCACCTAGCACTTGTTGCATGTGGCTCCCTGCTGATTGCTGACTGAAAGACCTGCCTTGCACGTTCAGACAAACGAACGTAACCACGAATGACTACAAGGACATTTCAATTCTGAAAGTGACGCATAACACACTTGAAAAACGTCAGTTTACAGTTAATCAAACCGAAAATGACTGTTGATATATATTTCGAAGTTCTTGCCTTACCGACAAGTTTTTAAAAGATTTCAAAAAAGACCTGTCCTTCTTGTAAACATGTGGATAAACATCAAAACATACATGAACGTAACTACGAAAAATATTTCTGATAATGTATTTCAAGGCTGTTAGCTACATGGCAAAAAAAACTCAATTTGCAATCCTTTGAAAGATCACTAAGAAAGTAATTTATTAGTAGTGTGTGGAACAGAACATAATTGACCGTGCATGCTAAAGATGTTACAGGACTTTTCGAATAATATCAGTTGTTTAGATCAAACTGTGCTGGTTGTTTATCGTAACTGACCTTTCCTAAGCAAGCTGTTAACAAGTACCAGGTTAAGACCAATATTTTGGAATTAACCCTAAATTGTGAAAGCACCTCTTAATAAATGAAAAGGAAAACTCTTCCTTTGTTTGCGTGAAAATTCAAATTGCCTTTTAACATGGATTAACGCAAGAAACGGTTTCAGTTTTTATGAGGTAAGTGAAATTAAGCTCGAGAATTATTAGATTTCAAGACTGTGAAGACGAATTAAAGTAATTTAAACATTTAACTCGCCCGGCTAAACTTTATACAATATACATTTTCAATTATCGTCAAATTGATTTTCACTGGTCGGTGGAAATGATTATAATGCAACTTTGGTTCAAAATTGTCCAGAGGTTTGAGCTTTGTCTGATCATGAAATTAACGAGATAGTAAAGTTTTCGCCGGATTATTTAATGTTTAAAAAATTTATCGAATGGAGAATTAACCCTTCTACCTTGAATTAATAGAGTATAAGTAGCCAAAACTGAGGAGAAAAGACAGGAAAAGTTAATTGTTAATTTTATTTTATTTTTTCTGTCTAAAACCTCGACACTCATGTTGAAATCTTCGTGATTAAATTCAATATACGATATTTTGATATTAAAGGTATTTGTTAATCGAAAACTGTTGCCATTGCAGTGATATTACTTTTGAGAAGTGCCTCTGAACACTGGACCTTTTCGATTTTGGTGTTGATTTAATTACAATACTGGGTGCTATTTCATTGGATATCTAAAATACTACCATTAATTATGATATTGAGTTTTTGCTGCGAGAGAATGAAATTTGGTCGATGTTCCACTAAAATTATTACATGATTACTGAAGACCTTGCTTGCTTTTATCATTTATTAACTCTAACTTAATACAATTAATCCGTTTTGTTGTGCTAGTAAGTGTTAGTATATTGGTGGTTATCGGAGGTCCTTGTTCCAGCTTTGGGCAGTTTCAGTATCTCGCTGGAATCTGTTGATGATCCCAGCAAAGGATTACTGGGATTACTGCTGGGACTAGTTTTAAAAGGCTTATTAATAACTCGTCTAACTGAAGTCCATAAGCACTGCGAAGTGCAATGTAAAAAGGAAAGAAGCATTGTAGAGACGTGGGATAAACAATGAAACGTTTCCACTCAAATTCGTATCTATCTAACTCATATAAAAATGGCAACAAATGGCATATTTTATCATTGCAGCTAAGCTAAAATTTATTTACAGAATGCAATATTGGTTGTACATGGATTGTTTATTAAACCGTGTCTGCAAAATGAAGTTTTTTGATTGTTTTAAATGCATCTCATCAGTTTTTTTTTCTTGTTACCTAAGAGTTTATGCTAACGGCTCCTTTCAGTTATGGCTAACGCAGTAACGGAAGATAATTTCGAAACAAAGTGAAACATGAACATTTACCACCCGCTGAAATTGTCGTCAAAAACTGGAAGGGTGTTTTAGTGGTTTTCTTTCAGTAGAGTAGCTTTATTCTGAGTTTGTGTCCCTTTAGAATGTTTTTTTATATAAACTGGATCATTGCGTTTGAATTAAAATATAATTCTATTCAAGAGATATGTAGTCGGTAAATAGAGTAATCTTAAAAATTTCTAACAACGACTGACATTTATTTTCACCTTACATAACATCAATATAATACTTTGCCAAGTTGAAGAAATCAAGAGTAGAACAGCTAGGAGACATTGTCTTTATAATGACGTATCAAAAAATTCTTAGAACTAAACTCTAAGGTTAAAAGGCAATAACTAAGGAGAATTAAAATTTCTAGCAAAACGTTCATCATTCATGTTTGTTTTCAAAGATCATGAGGCGCCATGTTTTAATTACGTTTTAAAATATACATTAGTTATGCAACACTTTCGAGTGGTATATCTTGGAATATTCCATGAGTCACTTGTATTTTCTCGGTACACACACAAGTCTTTATTTTACAACGAGAGAGCATTGCATACATGTAATTAGTATATACCACACAAGTGAATAGTGCTTTTCGCGCGCTCTGATTGGTTAACTCGGAGGTGATCAGCAAGTACTACTCACCTCCGAGCGGCCGGCGCGAGAGATTGTAAAATTTCCGACCGCTTGTCACACTTAAAATAACGTTTTGGTCGGCTAATTATTCAGCTTGTGTGGTATATGCTAAAACAATTATTCACCTCAGTGTTGGTGAAAGTGATGGATATTTACCTCCACTTCATTGAATAATTGTTAACTATTTTATACCATGCCATAGAACATACAGTGGCCAGCACAATCAACGCGGCGCATGATGGGAAGATTGGACGCAATACTGTCGAATATACAACGGCTTTCCTATATTTTGATTGGCTCTATTTTCTATGGCATGGTATAAATATAGATATATTTTTTACTTCCAGGTGAGAATGCTCAGCTCTTCGCTGTTAAGAGCGCTATTGTTCTTGCTAGTTACTAGCCATGTGTCTGCCAAGAAAAATAAGACATCCTCCTCAAATCAAGATGTCAAAAATCAAACTGCGTATAAACGTCAATATATAGGTAAGTGGTTATTGACTGCCGCGCCTTGAGCTCAGCTGTATTGTCTAGATGTTTTGTTGAGTGTCTTGAATGTGTTCAGTCATGTATTTAAGAGGCAACAGCGTAAAAAACTGCATGATTTAATTAACAAAATATCGTTGGTTTTTAAGGTGGTCATATATAAAACAAACAAAAAATGAAACTCGAAACAAAAACATCTATGAAGTCATTATTGTAAATGTGGTTTGTAGTTACATGAAATTCAGATTAATTTACTAACCAATTTGTTTTCAGACTAAGAATCTACACCTTTACGGCCCATAACCTTGCGCTACGGGAAAACAAAACAAGACAGATCACGTGATCACTCAGTAATGTGTCAGCTTTCGAAAAAGCATGATATAAAACTCAAGTAACTCAGTTTTGAAAAGACATCACATATACCTTTCGAAAAGTAATTATCAATTATCCACTAAGTGACCTTTTCTTCTTCCAGTGACATTATGTTTGTTAAATTTTCCGCAGCTTATAACTATCCAAACCATGTAAATCAGTACGGTGCTGATGGTCTTCCTTGTTGTCCGGCCAACACGTTTTGTACAGGTGCGTGGCTTTCTCACTTTTCACAGGTGGATTCTTCGTTTGTCCAAAAGTATTTTATTACCACTAAACGCCTATCATGAATAGCCAATACTAGCATCGGGGGGGGGGGGGGGGAGGGGGGAGGGGAAGGGGGAAGTCTGGTGCATGTGCCAAGTATGTTTTAGGTCTGCTGCGTTTAGAAACAGGAATGGATGCCTTTGAGTGGAAGCTCCCTAACGCCCAGACAGCCCTGGAACTTCCTGTTACCTTAAAGTGATCTATTATAGCTTTGGAGTCAGTGCGGTTACGAATAAGTAGAGACGGGGCAATTTTAGTTAGTTCGGTCCCTTCATTCAGATTTACTAAAGAATAAAATGTTGACATCTTTTTCTCTTTGTCTATTCTTTCTCTCTTTGTGTATTCTGAAGAAAATAAACATTGATACGATTTTCACAGACAAGCCACCATGCCCACCAAGTGAGATGTCGGACTTGCCAAGCGCTCCATTGGATACCGGGTCGCCGTTCAACATGGTACCTGGTGGTGTTCAGGTGGCTACACCCCCATCACAATCAGCGGTGCTCTCTGTGCCCATTCAAGATCAGATGGAAAGGCCGACGCAACCGCAGATTCCATTACACCATAAGCACTCTGAAGACGATAAAGAAAACCAGGAGTTGCAGCCCAACAGGGACCAAGTGTATCACATCAGAGGAAAACGTACGTATAATGCATCGCAACTTATATACAGTCGAACTTCCACTAACGAACACCTCTCGAGCTCTCTACAGCGGCCACTCTTTGTGGTCCCGGCCGACAGTCCATTTAACCTCTAAACAACAGACATCTCTCCACAACGGCAATGGCCACTAAAACTCGTCCCAACTAGCAAAATAACCTCTTGACAACGGCCAAAAATGTTGCACCCCCCACCCCCAAAAAAACGTAAAATAATAATAACAATAATAATAAAAAAAAACACAGGAGTCATCCTACCTCTACCTCTCCATAACGGCCACCTCTCTGCAACGGCCACTTTCCTCTGTCCCCAACTGTGACTGTTGTGGAGAGATTCCACTGTGATAAATTACTTTAGTTAACTTTTTCAAGGCCATCTGTGCTGCCACTCAATTGATTTGTCTCATTCAGAATTTAAGAGTCTCGGTTGTTGGAAAGACACATGGAATCGAGCAATTCCTCTGATGGAAAAGAAACACGCGATGCTGTTTGAGGCTGACTACAAGAAGAGAAGTAACGCCTTGATGAAATGTGCTGAGGCAGCTTTGGACAACAAGTTCACCATCTTCTCTCTTGAAAATGGAGGCCAGTGTTTCTCTGGGAAAGACGCGGACAAGACTTACATGAAATACGGTGTCAGTTATACCTGCAAAGGTGATATTAACATGTACAAGATATCAGCTAGACTGTAGATATAATATATTTAGAAACAGCGGCGAAAGAGCCACTTCTTCACACTGATGAGGAACTAAATGAATGCGTTTACTTTCTTTAGCTGATGGCGAAGGAGGGCCTTGGGGAAACGAGGTTTATCAGTAAGTAAAATACTTCCCTTTGGCTTTAATTTGCATTGTAAACATTCTGAACATTTTTATCGCTGTATAACAGCACGCATTTCTAGTGACCTTTTGTGAAAGCCTCGTAATTGACCTGTGAAGTTGCCATCACCTATTTCTTGCTCAAAAGCGGGCCTGGTCCGGAAATGCAAACTTTGTTTTTTAAACGGTGGATAACTGTTTTAACTCGTTCTCAAAGGCCTTTGTTTCCTCTGATAGATTCTTCAAAGACAACTCCTCTGTCACTGCGAAGAGCGACGAAACAGAAAGTGGTATTTCTAAAGAAAGTATCGCCCAAGCAAATCTGACCCCCACGACGGTTCCACAGACGACCCCCGCGGCGACCCCAACAGCAACCCCCTCAGTGACCCCCACAGCTTCCCCCACAGCAACACCATCAGTGCAGCCCACTACCGGCGCTCCTGAGGTAAACAAAGTTGAAGTAAACAAGTCGGAAAGCACTAATCCCTGGGCACAGATTCCTGAAGAAAAGTCCATTGATGAAGCTAGGAAACCCGATTTGAATCTCTTCAGAGATGAGGTAGAACAGGATGCCGTTATTGCGGAGAATGAGGCAGATAAACAAGCCCTGTTGAACGAAGTTGCTGGTGCGAAGGCAAACAAAACAGAAGTAGATGTGGACGAAGAGAGTGACGATGCTGTTAGCGAGGAAATTCCATCCAGTCAAACGGATCTAGAAGTTCTTAATGCCCGTCCACCGAGACCCAGGCTGGTCACTCCTTTTAGAGGGAGATGCCCTGTTTGCCGTAAGTACGCCTTGCTCTACAACTTCAATTTTTTACAGATGTCTTTGTTCATGATCCGACATTAATTTTCTCATATCGTAACCGTTCTCGATCTTGTTCTTTTTTGAGTATTTTTTTTTCATCTGTGATGATTTTCACTCCTTATTAAATAATTGGGTTTGTTTTTTTTAAGATGTCCTTTGATTTTTGTCCTAATTTTCCATCTTATGATATGAGAGGTTTGTAAGGACTAAGTGAATCGAAAGATTGCGTTTGATTAGGTAAAAGAAAAAAAAAATCAAGAAAAAAAGGAAATTAAATAATAAAAACTATCGTTGCGTAAAAAATCAGTGACAAAATAATAAAATATTGGCAAAGGCTTGGAAAAAACAAATCATTTTGTTCTTAATCTTTGCGTCTTCATATCCTGATATTTCGTGACAATCGTTTACTGCACTTCCGTGTTTGGGCAGCGGCTACTTGACCTGTCACATCTGACACAGCTGTCACGCTCGTTCCCGCTCGTACTGAATGATCTCAAGCAATCACTGACCGCTTATAGTGCGTTGAATTTCTCGGTTATTTTACGGAAAATTGGACGTTTGTTTTAAGTTCTAAGTGGACAGCATCGATCTCTCTAAGCGAGATGAATGGCTTGAGAAATTTCAGAAGAAAGGAAAGGTATTTAGATTTGTTTATCTCGTCCTGTCTTGATATGAAGTTGTGCACGTGGCGATCGACTTGCCTGCGGTTGCAATGTTCTGCGTGATTTTTTGAGCTGATTTTTGGGTAATGTTGATACGAAAGTTAAACATCGTTTTGAAGATTATCGTGGTGTAGTAGGAAAAACGGGGTATTGGAAGCAATAATTTTAAAGACTACCTCAGCCCTTCAGTTTTCATAAAAGTATTTTCACGACTTGCACGTCTGCATGTATATTCTGATGTCGATCGATGGTGTATGGAATTGCCTGGTAAAAGCAGAACAATGAGCAAATGAGTTAGGGTAAAGAGAAAAATTGGAATTGATGTATGTAATTATACAGTCCGGTAATCTTTCTTGCAGACAGGCTGAAGTAACGCAATCTGCAAATGAACAGTATCATGCTTTGCATACTGATACCCATGAAATGCTGCTTTCTTTGTTTATTCTTGATCTAATAATTTTATCGTCGTGTTTTTATGCTTTACTGTCTCAGTAGATTAACTCTTGATGTCATTATTTTGCATTTTTTTCTAATTATTCAATTGGTTAACATCATTTTGGATGTTGTTTACCAGTTCCCTCCCTACCCCCTTGTCCAGCCCTTGACCATTAGCAGTAGGCCATTTCTGAGTTGCCTTTTGCCTCTGTGTCAAAATGAGTCTTCGAGCAAAACCATTCATATCGAAATATGTGCCGCCTACATGTTCATTGTCTTGCAAATTGAACTCATTTTCATACGAAAGGTTTTGCACACAGACTCACCTTGAAACAGAGGCACAATTGCCTATTATTTTTTGCTCCCAAAAAGGGGAAATTCCCTGGGGTGGGGACAAATTAATGGTTCTAATGTACCGGGGCTTAGAACATTCCATGTTTACAAGTTAGTCAGGACGAGAGCATTACATGTCTCCATGTGCTTTTATGTCCCATTGGTCACAACACTAATTGTGTAAAAGTTTCTTTGATAACACTACGATAGTTGCTCTTGAATTATTATTTTGCACAGTTTTTACAGTGAACAAATTATGTACTTTTACTGTTACAAAATCTTTAAGTAATAGGCCAGTTCCCAGTTACCTTGTGCCTCCGTGTCAAAATGAGGCCTCATGCAAAACTTTTCCCATGAAATTGAGATTGATTTGCATGAAAATGAACATACAGAACAATTTATTTTTCATAACAATGGTTTTGCACAAAAACTCGTTTTGACATAGAGGCAAAGGGCAACTCTTAAATGGCCTAATAAAGAGGATATACTCAATAAAATTGTTGCATGTCACTGAAAATTTAAGACATATGGTATGACCCTAATCTGTAACAATCTGCCACATTCGAGACTGCCTAATCTGCCACATTCGAGACCTGAACACCACAAGGGTGCCAAATTTTCTGGGCCAGGGTTGTCCCCACCATGAGGGTAGGCAAATAAATGCTTGCCTCTCCCCTGTCCCCTGGCAGTAAAATAAAATTCCAACTGCCCCACCCCTGGGAGCAAATGCCTGGCTATGGAATCTCTAACAAACTTTATTTTATTTTTTCTAGCAACCTTAAAGCCTACAGCTCCGATGAGTAAGTAGGATGCCATAATAATTGTTATCTTGAAGCCCTAACAAAGAAAACTGATGGTTGGTTATATATCTTAACACTTAAGTTTCATCTTCGGTAACAATAAAACTTGCTGAATACTAAACTGGGAGCTTCAAACTACGTAACTGCCCAAACGCTAGCATATGGGTATTGGATGGTTGTATCACAGCAGTTACATACAGGGTTTGTCCTTTAGGCTTATCACACAATTTTCTCTTCCACCTTTTGGTAGGTCAAAGAGAAGGGTGAATTGTATGGCATTAACCAAACGGGAGTCTGTGTTTGGGGCTGCTGTAGGTCCCCGGTCACCTTGTGAGCCTGGAACGGACTTTAACATCCATTTCTTAAAAAAAAAAACTCACCAAAAAATATCCCACAGCAATGCAACATGCAAACTTATAGTTTCTTATCTGAAAGGAAAGTTAAAAGAATTTAGTCAGGGTTTCAGTTTTGCCCACCTTTGGGTCAACGTTTGGTGAAAGACTAAGCCAGATCCTTTTCAAATCGTAATTTTTATTTTGAGCTAGCTAGGAGCTTGTTTTAAAAAGTATTTGAGCGAAAGAGTAAAACCGGCAGCACCATGCAGTGCGACATACAGTATAGTTGTGGTCACAGGCTAATTCTGGTCTCTCTGGGACCAAGTGAACCTTTTGTCATATATAGGTGTCTGTATTAAGGAGGGGACCGTGAGGAGAGGTTTGATTGTTTTTGTTTGTTTCTCAACAGCCTGCCACACAGCCATAGATCTCGCTTTCCTGATCGACGGCTCCGCCAGTGTCGAGCGATATGGCATTGGCAACTTCCGCCGATTGGTCGACTTTGTCCGTGACGTAATGCTCGGTTTTACAGTCTCACGGACAAATACACGGGTTGGAACAATCGTGTTTGGTACCAAGCCCTATGTGCTCTTTGGCTTCAACAGTTACACGAACAACGGCGCTTTGTTCAACAGGTTCAATAAGGGTGTCCATTATCCGAAATCAGGGAGCCGTATTGGCAGGGCCTTGTTGATGGCCCAAAATCAGCTGTTTCGCAGGAACCCCAGGCGGTCAAGGACCACCAAAGTTGTCGTAGTTATCACTGACGGTAGCTCGATGGATGACGTCGCAGCTCCTTCAAATGCCTTAAAGGCCCGTGGTGTGAGGATCTACTGTGTAGGGGTGGGACGGTACATTAATGGTCGTCAGTTAGATATCATGGCTTCCCCACCTCGCAAGAATCACATCTTCACCGCAGATTGGACTCACTTAGGGATTGTGGTGAACGAACTTAGAAACGCAATTTGCTTAGGTAGGTTTAAATTGATGTTGTTTTCAAGTGAACATGTCGAACAGCGCAAGCTCCTAGTCAATAATAGAAGCGTCCGGTACCAACAGTGGCCCGACTGTATTACGTGCGATTTTTCTGAGTGAATGTTAAAAGCATCTTTAAACTGGATGTGAGTAAACATGCTTCAGTGAGAATTATCAAAGCTTACCACAGTGTAAAACCATTCTTTTCATGACACTTCTTGTTTTGGGTGGTCATTTACATTTTTAGTGAAATTACTGCGCGCGCACGTCGAAATGACGTCATATTGAGAGAATAAAATGCACGGCTTAGGGGAGTAGCCTCCGGCTCATTGCTGTTTCCATTGGAACAATTTTTTGTGTAGAATGGCGTGAAACATAAAACTAGTTTGTTTTTCACCAATGAGTTTCTATTAAACATAATCCGTATCAATTGTTGCGTCTCACTTGTAGGTACTGGAGGAAATCTTTTACCAGCGAAGCATCGTGTATGTCTTTGTCCAATAACTAGACCAACAAGTAAGTATTTAGTTTCCAATTAGACGCGTGAGGGAACAGACATGTCTCCCACGCAATTCCTTTACTTGCCAATACCACTTCAGAGATTCGTGCCGAAAAATACTGCACTGATATTGCCTTCCCTACATGAGAAAAGGTCCAGATTCGAGCCGAAAAAATTTCATGCCGATAACGCAGTACCCTGTGGTTGGAACCTCCCATGTGAAAAGGTCGCTTATACTCCTCCGAAAAATCAAATTAAACCCTTAAAAGAGACCAAGCTAGGCGTGGCTCGAGCTTTATTTGACCTCTAAATTCTCAAAGATGCCACTTTGAAACGGAAATACATCGGTTTTTGTTGTTTCTTCACGTGCAACCCTAAAAGATGCTTTGCCGGCTGAAATAGTGGCCTTTCGTCCTGAGCTCCCTAAGTGAGACAGAATTCTTGATTTATACCCCTAAGCGAGACGACGAACATCCCACATACATACATACATATATTTTCGATGAGGCAGGTCTGCATATGGCAACCCAGAGGGCTGGTGTGGACCTGCCATAAAATATATACCTAGAAACTAAAATCTAAAATCCCCGAGCTTTTCAGATGGAAGTCCTCCCCCCGTGCGCAGAACTGCAGACATTCGTGTTATGTTCCAGATTGTTTGTTGTTCGGTTATGAGTTATCGGCGGTACGTAAGCAAAATGTGATCGTAGACACTGCTGGGATCTACTTTATAAATAGCGCTACTTCGCCAGGGTGACGACTTCGTCTTGGTTGTCAGCAAATGGAAATGAGAGCGAGCGAAGTGACGTTGGTTTCTTAGGCCAGACACGTTTATATACTATTGCGTCGTCGCTCCTTAGAGAAGACTGAAGTAGAATCAATTTAAATTAATACATATCCCTTTTACTTTTAGGACCGACAACGAAACCAACTAAAAGGCCGCGTAAGTAAATTTAATTTTGGTTGGTCTCTTAATCGTCTTTGTGCGTGCCCGTTAATAAGGCCGTTGTTCTTGGTATACCATACTGTTTTGACGGATAATTTAATTGAACATGTCAAAGTTTTACGTTGTCAAGTTCGTTAAGGGATCTACGAAACTTTTGAAGGACTAAACACATTTTCAAAAACATCTGAAATTGTTTACTTGTCAAAACGTTTACTCTTTGAAAAGAACTTATCAAACAATGGTACTGCAATCGTAGGCAATATTGTGCTGTTTAAACAGGATACGTTGGAAGTTATAATGCATGTTGCTTGGTTTTGAGACGTTTGCGATATCTAGAGTTACTTACTTTAAATCCATTTCTCACTATCTATGACTTTGGGAAGGAACAAGAATGAGTGATAATCTTTAAGAGAAGAGATTTTGAAGCGATTTTCAAAAGTGATTTTCAAAGCGTGCTCTGTCTGCCTTGTTGTCCTTGTTGGCGTGTGATAACGAAGTCATGATTTTTTTTTTTTGATAGGCTTCCCTCGTATTGTTGCATTTTACCCGCTCAGCAGGAAAACAAGAGGCAGAGACATCAGTTCCAGTCAAAACCCCGAGGGAAAGCTTCACAACGTACGACCGGCACCGGGCCCCGACGGACTCCCTGATGGCTCTTACTACTTCTACGGAACAAAGACCAGCTACATAGATTTTCCTAACAACGGCAAGCTCGACTCAAGATACTCACTGACCCTCCTTGCCTGGGTTTATCCAGAGGGTTCCGGACCGATCTTTCACTTCGCCCCCGGTGGAGTTCGCTTCTGGGTCGTGAGGCCCAATACTCTGTTTGTGCGTTTTGTTCGCCGGACAGGGAGACCAACCCGACAGCTGATTAGTCGCACGTTGATCCCAAAGCAGTGGAACTACGTTGGAGCATCTTATGACGAGAAGACAGGAATTGCAACCCTGTGGCGCAATTCGCAACCTGTCAAGTCAGTGTTTATCGGTCGCATTCGCCTCGCTACCAACCGACCGGTCAGGATGGGTGCCTTACCACGTGACTTGCGGTACTTCCGTGGTAGGATCTCTTGCATGCAGGTGTATAGCGTACCTCTGTCTGGACCAGAGATAAAGAGGGCTAAAAGGGTCTGCTTCCGAGGACGTAAGTGATATTTTCAATCTAAGATATATTATTACATATCATTACGCTCGCAATGGAAAGAACAACAGTCGCAAAGCGTTTCAAAGCGTATTTTGCTGTGGTTTTACCGTTATGTTTCTAATCTTGAAGATAATACTAATCGTGCTATTGGGGCAGGCAACCCTGAAGTTGCCTTAAGTTAACCTCTGAGACAAATTGTGCAATATCTTTTTTCGAACATAGTCCTTACATTTGATTTCTTTTTTTGTCTCTGTAGGTCCAACGGTAAAACCAACGAAACCTCCACGTAAGTAATTAACAGTCATGTCAGAAATTGCTTAATTAAATGACAGACTCCTTCGAACCCGTTGTTTGGGATTTAGAAAAAAAGTTGAAACTGGAGGTGGCTGCTTGCGAGAATGAAATTTCGTTAGCGACCACGATTTGAAAAGGCAGAGGTTGGGCGTCTACGGTAACGTCTAACACGTCAGAGATTGGTAGGGCATTAGGTCTGTTCTGAATCTTATAAAGGCCTTTTTTCAGCTGTGGAATTAAACTGGTTGTTCTTAATTGGTCTGGACTCTAACGTTAAACGCAATCCTAGATGACTCGCAAGTTGCTATATTTTTACCCGTTTTAATTGTAAAGGTTTCCAAGTACAAACTGAGCATGTTTTGTGTTACGTTAGGTCTTCCGGATGCCGTCGCTTTCTATCCATTGACGGTGAACTATCGCGGTTATGACGTCGGTCCTAAAAGAAACCCACCGGGAAAACTATTCAACGTGAGACTAGCACCAGGCCCCGATGGGAGACGCGGTGGCTCGTACAGTTTCCTTGGATCACCCGACAGCTTTATCGAGTTTCCCAACACCGGACCGCTGGACGCTCGGAACTCTATAACACTCCTGGTATGGATCAACCCCAAGGGAGGTGCCGGACCTATTTTCAACTACGATCCCAGGGGCTTCGGTGTCCATCTTTGGGTCACACGTGCTGGGAGACTGTTCGCGAGGTTCGTTCGACGCACGCGCGCTCTTACACAACCGCTGATCAGTCGAAGACTGAGACGCAAATCGTGGAGTTTTGTCGGTGCCACCTACGACCAGACCACAGGGATTGGGAAATTGTACGTCAACGATAAAGACGTCGTTACCAAAGCCATTGGTCGAATACGTTTAGCGACAAACTATCCCGTCAGGATGGGAGCAAGGATACGAGATCGCCGCTACTTCCGGGGCTGGATCACGTGCATGCAGGTGTATGACGTGGCACTTCCGCTGCGGCTTATCAGGATCGCAAAGAAACTTTGTTTTAAAGGTAGCTGGCTCTCTAACATGTCCATTTGTTGTTTTAGTCTTGTGAACTGTTTATCACACACAGGCTATAATCAAGAAAATCTTTTCGTCTCTTCAAGAAATAATGCATTGTTTTATCCAATTGTTGTATTTTGATTTTCATCAGCTTTCCCTACCCCTGCGCCGCCGACTCCAGAACCATCCCTGCCGCCCGGGAAAAGTAAGTGCTTGTGCTGTTTCTGAAACTCTTTAAACCTTGATGATAGCATGAATATTGTCATTATTTGTCTCAAACTACTTCTATTGACCGCATTGGTGAGAGAATTTGATTAGACGGATACTAGTGTAAATGTAGTATTCCTTTTGTGACCAGCTGCTTAATTCTCGTGATGTTTTAACGAGACTTAAATGGTCGGTAAAAGTTAGGGGTAAAAAGGAGAAGTAAACCGTCTTTCGAGAGTACGAGGCACCCATTTTACCCTCAACTGGTAGGCGATGTATAAGAATGATCTTTTTAATTACGCCGTCTAACCCAGTTTTTGTGGATTGAAGTGAACAGGATTATTTTCTCTTCCCTTTGATTTGAACGGTAGTGTAGGTTAACACTTCCTTCTCCCCGAGTATTTGCTAGCTTACAACCAACAAATTGTCGGTGTTCACTTATACACATGATTGAAGACACCCTACGCATGGAAACTGTTGACTTCTGGTGCTTGTAGCTTAACATTCCTACGAGAAGTGAATAGGGTTATAATTTCAATTTGTTCCAGTCTGCAGAGCTCGCATCGATCTTGGTCTCCTTATTGACGGCAGTGGCAGTCGATACAGATTTAGCCAGATCCTCGCTCTTGTGCGCCAACTCATCCGATATTTCGACGTCTCCAGAATCTACACCCGCGTGGGTATCATCACATATTCAACCAGTCCCATACCGGTCTCCAACTTTGCCAGCTACTCGCGCCGATACGACTTATTGAAAGTCATCAGAAAGATAAGATTTCCTCGTGGACGCTCCTACACCGGACGGGCGCTACGCTTTGCCGGGAGATACCTGTTTACCGGACGGCGGTCATCTACGCGCGCCAGAGTCCTCGTTGTCGTCATGGGTAGTCGGTCGTCAGATCGCATCAGAAGACCTGCAGAGATGCTAAGACAAGCCGGGATTGAGATCTTTGCGGTTGGAATGGGTGGAGGGGTCAGGATGACCTCGTTATCTGCCATAGCGACCGATCGCTTCCACGTGTTCTCGGGAGTAAGGCTGGGACTAAGAAATCTTCTGTCAAAATTGGTGGCTAAGATATGTGCGGCTACTCCAAGAACAAAACCAACAACGAAAGGTAAGTTTGGCATTTTCGTTTGTGTTGCCATCTTTGGATATGTGCTTTCGATTGAACGTTAACTTCCTTTGTGAGAGAGACTTATTCTTCTAGCTAATGCTAATGTAAATATGAATATGTACCAAAATGACCGCTAAAAGGTCAGAAAAGTCTCCCTAAGCTAAGTGGCGTCAGATTCTAAAAGTTAAAAAAATTCAGGCAGACTCAAGAGAAAGTTGGGAGAGTTCATATTTTTAAGCATTCTCCGCCAGCGGTTCCTTTGTACTTAGAAGAGGAAGGCAGGAAGACTACACGACTGAGAGATTAAACATTTGTGTCTTTATATGGCCCTCACTGCCGGTGAGGGAATTTTGTGATTTAAATTTCAGTATTGCAAGTTGATGATTGTTGTTCTGGGTTTGTATTCTTACAGCACCTACTCCATATGTTACATCTAAGCCAACACAAAAGTTAGGTAAGGAATATTAGTTGTTTGTTTGTTTGTTTGTTTTTTTGGAAACGGGTGTTCGGTAACCTCCTAGAGGTTTTCTCGAACTCGAATTTCAGCTTTCCCGAACGATTGTCAGTTCCCCTTGAGCTTTGGCGACGCCACATGGTGGAAGAGTCAACAGAACTTGAAAGAATGAAGAAGCCAACAGACGCTATTAAAAATGAACTGTCATTTGTACTCTACTTTATCACTGTTACAGCTCCTCAGGCCGACTAAAATCAGCCAATTAGAATACTTTATCATTGAGTAGAGTTTCAGAGTTTCAGAGTTTTCAATCAAAAATTTTTAAGCGTTTGTACCAACCTCGCTACGCTCTATCCGTAATGTTTAGACCTCTGTCCATGCGCGTGGTTTATATGATACTTGTCCTTTAGGTAGCCTCTAGTGTTCCACCTGATATCTGACCGCGTGTTTCGTTCTTCCCAACAGTTCCACCTCCGGCAATGGCCATCTATCCGCTCAATGGTCTGGAACGCGGAAAGGACATTGGACCCTTTAAAAACCCAAACGCCAAACTTGTCAACGTTGTGTCCAAGAACGGACCAGATGGGCTCCCGGCGGGATCCTACCAGCTCCAAGGATTTGCTAACAGTTTCATATACTTCCCAAATACTGGTCGCCTGGATACACAGCGTTCCATAACTATCCTATTATGGCTGTGGCCGGAAAGTGCAGGACCGATCTTTCATTACATGCCGCGGGGCATCGGCGTCAACCTGCGAATGATCAGCCGCAAGGTTATCCGCGCGGAGTTTGTCAGTCGCGATCGAAAGATAACCAGGAGAATTTCCAGGAGGATACGATCTCGAGTGTGGAATTATATAGCTGCTACTTATGATTACCACACTGGTCTTGCCACGATGTGGCTGGATTCAATTCCCATAACCCAGAGGAATATCGGAAGGGTTCGGTTAGCAACTAATTACCCGGCGATTTCGGGACGGAGGCCCGGAGATCCCCGGCATTTCCGAGGTCGTATCTCATGCCTTCATATTTACAACCTCGCACTGAATTCCTACCAGATCAGGAAACTTAAAAGATTTTGCTTCCGTGCAAGTAAGTTGATATAAGTTAACTTGAATTGTTTTTGTTCGTTCGCCCAAGAACAAGAAGAATGATTTAAAAGTATCAATGTTGATTCTCGTTTTTCCTGGTAGTCGCTCAGTTATGAAAATTTGTTCTGAAACTATTTGCTACACCTCTGCTCGCTTATTATCTAGCTAACCAAATAATTTTGAACGAGTACTTGTAGTTGGCCTATATATGGCTTCAGCTAGTTACATACATGTTGGTTTTAGCAGTTTTGGTAATATATTTTAACAATACTTTTATTTCTCTGGTTTTTAGGGCCTGTGACACCAAAGCCAACGCCAAGTAAGGTTTAATTAGAAAGTAGAAAATAAAGGAAAAATGCTAATTGTAGAAAGTGTATATGTTACATTTATGTATCCTGTTGGCGAATTCAGAGTGTAGTGTTTTGCGTGTTTCATGCTTTATTTCTGGTTGAGATAGTGAATTTTCCGTTGAGAAATAGCCCATTTCCGAGTTGCCTTAAGCCTCTCAATCAAAGCGAGGCCTGGTGCACAACCATTCATATGAAAATGGGTTCAGTTTGCATGTGAATGAAATCTAATTTTGATATGAAAGGATGGGCATCAAGACTCGCTTTGAGAAAGAGTCTTGAGGTAATTCGGAATTGGCCTGTTATCACACGTTGTTCTTTCTTACGTTTTGAAATGTTCTAATTGTTAAATAACCTCCAGAATTGAAACCATTCAGTAACATCACTCAACTTTCACTCCCATGCTGTAATTCACTATTTCTTTCGTTTTTAACCCGTGGATTGCATAAGCAAGCTACGGGTTATTGTGGTCGATCAGATTATGCAGATGATATGCAAATGAGTGTCCATCTATCATCCATAAAGATTTTGGGGGTAATTCTGCCGATCTGTAGATATATATATTTTAAATTTTGATATTATAGGCCTCCCACGTATTGTTGCTATATACCCACTCGATGAACAATATCAAGGCCGTGACATCAGCAAAAACCGCAACCCAACTGGCAGACTCGTTGGCGTAAGAACAGGTCCAGGCCCCGACGGATGGCCGAACACGGCTACAGAGTTCTTCGGAAACGCAAACAGCTACATCGAGATCTCGAACACTGGGAAACTCGACACAAGTCGTTCGATAACCGTTTTGGCTTGGGTCCTGCACTTGGGGCAAGCGGGACCAATATTTAACTACAACCCCGGTCCTCAATGGGGCGTTCACCTGTGGATGACGAAACCACGGCAGTTCTTCACACGGTTTGTGAAACGGAACGGTCGCTTCACCACGCCACTCGTCACCCATGGCAACAACGTTCGATACAAGGCGTGGAATTACATCGGTGCAACGTACGATGGAAACACGGGAATGGCGACTCTATGGGTGAATAATCGACCAGTGGTTCGGACCAACATCGGACGTATTCGCCTAGCGACGAATCGTCCCGTACGAATGGGCGCGAAGATTGGCGATCGACGCTACTTCCGCGGCAGGGTTTCTTGTGTTCAGGTCTACAGTGTGGCGTTGAACCGGAAGCAGATCATCAATGCTGCCAAGAGATGTTTCAAACGTAAGAATGACCAAGTGTTTCTTATCCTGTGAATATTGACTATATTATATTTCTTTGTTAATATAGCCGTCCCGGCCCGTCCATGGGATATCGCCCAAAAGGCCGAAACAATACTAATAGGACATTTTTTCTCTAATCACTAATCATTCACCGTCCAAGATTGTATAACTGCCGAGTGCGTTTGTTTGACGTGATGATCGTCACCCCATTGTATGACTTTATAGACAATATCTGTTGTCCAACGGGGAAGCCCAACACTGACTTAGAGGAATTCCATAGCTTCGAAAACTTTATTGATCGCACTGGGAGGTACATAGACAGAAGTTTAAAATCTTTGTATTCCTTTTATTTCGTTAGGACACCCACCCCCAACACCTCCACCACCAGGTATGGATATTCTTTTGTTACTTCAAACATTTAGGTGAAACTCAAAATTCTCCTTATCTATTCCATACATGCATTTGTTTTATAATTATGTAATGTGCGTTTGTAGTATTTAGTTTCTAAGTCAGGTCCATTTATATGGTATGATCAAGTTCTTCTTTCCTCTGAGCGATGTACCTGAATTTATTGGAACTATGTAGGGGGAAGGTAGAAATTACTCAAAAGTTTTCGCTCATCCTGTCCTTCATTGATCTAACCCACCCTTCTTACTTAAAGGTGGATCCCATAGTTTCTAAATAACTTTTATACTCTTCTTTCTCAGCCTGCAAAACCTTTGTAGACCTAGGATTCCTGATCGATGGCTCTGGAAGCATTGAATACCATGGTCGTGGTAACTTCAAGCTGATGCTTAACTTCATCAAGTCCATTGTCGTCACGCTACCTATTTCAAGAACTCAGTCACGCGTTGGCGCAGTTCTCTTCTCCACGAGTCCCATTCCACTGTTTAGGTTTGGCCAGCTGAACACTGTCACGCATATACAGCAAGCTATCGACAGCATCCGGTACCCGCGGGGTAGAACGTACATCGGCAAGGCGCTAGCCTTCACCAGGAGATACCTATTCAGAGGACGCAGACGCCGTAATCGCAAGCGTATTCTAATCATACTTACAGACGGCATATCACAGGATCGCGTTGCCAGGCAGGCTTCACTGCTGAGAGCTAAACAGGTGGAGATTTTCACGGTTGGTATCGGAAAAGCGCTCAAAAGGCGTCAACTACTGCAGATCGCGACAGATAGGAATCACGTTTCTGTTGTATCATTCAGAGGACTGGCCGCATTGTCCAAGGCGATACGGTCAAAAATATGTCAACTTATCACCCCTACAGGTTGGTACATGTCCTTATCGTGGGGTTGTTTAAACTATTTTGCGAAAAATTATCAACGGAACCAGAAAGATAGTGTTAATTCTGTTGCACCTTAGTAGTTAAAGGGTGAGAATGGCTACTGAAGAAACGGCCCAAAGTTCTAGCTTTAACTCAGTTTAGTTTTGAATTATAGCTACTGATTACGATATCTGCTATATCCTTGCCTGCACCTTGACTTCAAGTCACCATCATATTCAATGTTCCTCTTAGGGATACGTCTCACGATATTTCTTTATTCTTTTCCCCAAATAATCCTCTAAACACTTGCGCCGATTTGGTCGGACCAGTTCATCACTCGTTTTCAAAGTGACCTATAATTACAGATCGTAACGGTGAAAACGCATAATTCTGCGTGGGTTTGTTTTGTAGGTTTTAATGTGTTCCTATTTCCACCTCCCTTCGCATTTGTTATAGCGACCTTCAGTACAACTTTGAACAAGGGAAAATTTAGTGAATACAAACTTAAGTATGCAGTTATTGCATTTAAAATGCGTTGAACTGCTGCTACACACGTGTCCAAATAGAGTATTTATTTTATTTTCTTCTTTTTTAGTTGGACCAATTATACCTACGCCAACTAGAAGTAAGTCTATATGTTTTCGTTCTCGACTTCTTGCTTGGTATACTTAGAGTATAGGAACGTTGTTTATTATCTTGATCATTGGAACTGTTCTTATAAAGTTAAACACGATGATATGGTACCAGAAGCTTATCACTCGACGAGGTGATAAGCTTCTGACGATACTTCTGAAGGTACAATCGTTACAACTGTAGTGATAACTTATTATTATTTGAAAATAATTGTAAGTAATAAATAGTAGACCGGGTGAAGTACAATTTAGGGAATAACCGGAAGATCGGAAGAGGGCGCATTACAAGGCCGATTTGAAATTACGAGCGTGATTACTCCCTGAATTGTACGACATGAGGTCCAATTACTAATTAATCGTAGCAATAACAAATTTTGAGATTGTCAAAATAGTATTTTAAGAACTTCTTTTGAGCCAAAAAATAGTGTTTTCCGTAAGCTTTTAAAACTGTAGGCAACATTAAGAAGGAAGCTATTGAAGTGCACGTTATTGTCGTGCCAATAGTGTAGGTATCCAATTACAGATATCCAGTTACAAACAGTTGTAATTGGATACTTATAATTGGACACCCATGTGATTGCGCACCGATTACGTAACAAATGAACTCGCGGAGAACCAATCACGTTCGAGAATTTTTTATAAATGCGACTATACAAAATATAGCTTACATGGTAATATCTGTTGCAGTTGTTATACCACAATCCTTAGTCGTGTACGCATTAGACGGTTTAAGACGTGGAAGAGACATCAGCCGAACGAAGGCCCCATCAGCTTCTCTCATGGGTGTGGGTACTGCCCAAGGCCCAGATGGTCGCCGGGACGGATCTTTACGGTTCTATGGGCGACGAAACAGCTACGTTGAAATTCCTAACACTGGAAAATTGGACGTTAGATACTCAATAACCATCCTTATTTGGGTGTTCCATGAAGGCGTATCAGGCCCTATCTTTAATTACAATCCACGAGGCTTCGGCGTCCACTTATGGATGACAGGTCGGCGCCAACTTTTCGCGCGCTTTGTGACACGGTCGCGGCGTTTTACGAGGCCGATTACAAGTGGACGTATGAAATACAAGGCTTGGAACTATGTGGGTGCAACCTACGACCGAAGGACTCGCATTGCCACCCTGTACATTAACTCGATACCAGTTGCATATAGAAGAATCGGCCGCATACAGTTATCCACCAACTATCCCGTGAGGCTTGGCGCTCGGATTGGCGACAGGCGTTACTTCCATGGAAGACTCTTTTGTGCGCAGGTCTACAGCCGTGCGCTTAACAAGAAACAGATTTTCCAGGCCAAGAGGAGGTGCTTTCTACCAGGTTTGCGTTTGCTGTGTTCTGTTTATAATTGCAGTAAACTATACCCGATTAGGGAAACAGGGCTTAAGTAGTTTCGTTTTCCTTAATTTATCTCCTTCGCAGCCTTTGTTTAACCCTCACGTTACGTGACGAAGGTAACGCTCTTCTCCACTAAGTAGAGAACAAGGAAACCGTTGTGTGGCGACCCAAGTAACGGCTATGAAGAATTCAACTCCGCCCCGTTCGCCTTTATAACAACAAAAAAAGACTTTTGTACTTACTTTGTACTAAGATCAAAAACTGGAAAAAAAGAAAGAAAAAAGGAAAATAACCATTTTTTCACTGCATGAGAATTATACTACGTGACGAAGAAAGGTGATTTCAAGAATTATACTGAGACTAGTATGTTTGAATTTACCATCTGACCTCGGTTTCTCGGAGGCTGGATGACACAATCCACCGAATACATCTCTATCCAGTGGATAAGTGTTCACAAAACAAACCATGGATAGTGATTTATCCAGTGGATAGCGTTATCCACCTTTAGAACTACCGGGCCCTGGGGCCCGTTTCTAGAAAGCCCCGGAAACTTTTCCGGTCCGGAACGAACCTTACGATTACAGAGCTGTTTTTTTTCACGTATTCTTAATATGAACAGAGGCTCCCTTCATAGAAGAAGTTTCAGGCGTATACACTTCTCCGTTTGTAGACACAGATGAACTACAAATGGCTCTACGGGCCCGAAAGGTTTCCGGGGCTTTCGAGAAACGGGCCCCTGGACTACTATATACATTTGGACTTCAAGCAACTTGTTAAGTTTAGCAAACACCTAAGCCGAGGTAAGGGTTGTCATATATGATTTTCTTTTGCAGTTCCACCTCCTACTGTTCCTCCCAAGCCTAGTCCAACACCAGCCCCACGTGGTAAGGCTGACTTTGTATTTATCTTAGTGAGAGTAATTTATTAACATCATTCGGTCGAAAGCCAAAAAGTAGCGTGTTACAAAAGATCGTTAGGAAAGACTAAGAACAACAACTAATTATTCCTAGTACGAGGCATTCAGTTGCTGTAAAGCACAGGCCATGCTAAACGAAACTGACGGATTTTGATAAGACTTTGTTTTTCTGACTGCCCTACCGTTGGTGTCTACATCATTTTATGCAACTTCTCACGAATGTTAAAGAGCTAAAAAGTATATTCACTGTGAGAGCCGTAACCTTACTTTCTTTCCCATAAAATGTTTAGTTTGTAGGCAGCGAATCGATCTTGGCTTCCTCGTTGACGCATCCCGCAGCAGATACGGTTCCCGCGCGATCCTGCGATTCATCAAGGACACAATCAGGCGTTTTGAAGTATCCGTCTCCAAAACGAGAATCGGCATCGTGCAGTTCACCTCTAGAGTCAGGCTGATCTTGCGCTTTGGGAGAACTTACAATCCAGTACGAATTGGCAGACTAATAGACCAGATCCAATTGAACGGTCGCGGGGGTAGATACCTAGGAAAAGCTCTGAGTTACACAGAGCGGTATCTGTTTAGAAGCAGACCTCGTTGCGGACGCAGAAGGGTCCTCATTGTTTTGACAACAGGAGAGTCGCGCGATGCCGTAAAAATGCCGGCAGGACGCTTGTTTTCATCCGGTGTTGAAATTTATGCGATTGGTCTGGGTACAGTGAGGAGGAAATCACTGCAGCGTATTGCTACTGTGTGTAAACAGGTGTTTAGAGTCCATACAAGACAACTGGTGTCACTTAGTAGAATAATCCAAGACAAGATTTGCAGTTCAACAGGTTAGCGAGTTTAACGTTGTTATCATGATAGATCTTGGTAAATTCTTAGTGTAAATCCTTAATATGCACTCCCATTCATACGATTACCTATACTAATACCAGTGCAAGAGGCATACTTATTTGGGATTCTTCTCATTGTATAGTAATCGTATCAAGTGGAGCTGTGGCTCTTTACCCATTCACGAGTGCCTCAAGCGGACGTGACGCTAGCAAGTACAGGAACCCGACGGCAAAGATAAAGGGGCTCTCATTCATTCAAGGCCCGGACGGACATCCACAGGGAGCTTACTATTTCCCAGGGCTACGAAGAACAAGAGGGAGAAGAAGAAGAGGAAGCTATGCTTTGATTCCAAACGACGGGTGTCTAGACACACGGTACTCTATAACGATCATTGCCTGGATCTACCCGGAGAAACCTGGACCCATAGTACACTACAATCCCAAGGGATGGGGCCTCCATTTGTGGCTGACCCATCCCAACGAACTCTACTTCCGGTTGATGCCGAGGCGAGGCTCGCGTCGTAATGTGAAACCGCTGACAACCCGAAGCCTAAAGCGGTACACTTGGAACTACATCGCTGCTACTTACGACCATCGCACAGGTCTTGCAACTCTTTGGATCAATGGGAACCCTGTATCTCAAAGGAATGTCGGAAAATTCACTCTGGGGCTCGCTACTAACTATCCTGTCATTGTGGGTCAGAGACCTGGGGACCGTCGCGTGTTTCGTGGGCGTATTGCGTGTTTGCAGATATATAACAGGGCCTTAACGCGAGCACAGATTGTTGCCAGGCAGAGGCAGTGCTTCAGAACAGGTACTTAAAAGATACTGAAGAGGTTGTCTACTCTTTTTAAAATTAGCAACGAAGGAATAGGAGATGAGACTTTAAACGAGATTTTAACGAGATTCAAGCATAATAACTCTACTTGACCTCCCCACCGTGATGTTCTTCTAACAGAGAATATCTACACTGGAAGCTTCAAATAACAGCTTTTATTAAAGTTAATTTGTTTGTCGGTCAAATTTCTTTCGTCAGTATTCGCCGCCAGACTCTCTAATCTATGAACTGAAGTGGCAGTTGTAGTGAAACTCACGTTATAACCAAACAAACTTAATCACATTAGCTAACCTAATGTTGCCACTGCAACGATTTTTCAAAGATATTGCAGAAGCTATCCCGATTAGACGGCCTGGTGACCAGCTAGAAGACAACACACTGTAAAAGTCCCTTATTGATTTTGATTGAAGGCTAATATTGATTAAAGTGTCTTATTAACACAGAGAAGTCAGCCAAATGTGTTTGGTTGGGTTTATGTTTTGAAAATGGCTATTTATAGGTTTTTGTTTAATACTGACGTGCAAGTATAGTAGATATACTGCATAGTTAAGTCTATTACATGGACTTAGATTTCTGTACCAAATTGAGAGTTACAATTTTGGACAGGATTTACATTGCTATGAAAGATTTTCCGGAGGGCCCATGATGGCAGAATGTGATGGAAAGGTGATCGTTTAGCTATAAGGCAGCTTAACCTAATCTTATTTCCTCCGTCTATTTTCAGTACCTACGCCAAGACCAACGCAAAAGCCAACTACCGCTCGACCAGGTTTGTCATTAGTGGATCAAAGAGTCTTTCTTCCTTATTTCACAACGTGGTTGACTACTTTGGCCGCTATTATATTATAAAATATCTATTATAAAATATGCTCAGGTGAAAATTACCGCAGGTCCTTGTTATACCAAACACTCTAATTAAACGTCATTTCCTTAATTACTTACAATAGTCTATTTTACAGTTGTGTGCTCAGTTACCTGACCCATGAAGCAAGCGAGGCTGGAGGTGACCTTGCTTTGATACAAACCTCTCTGCTTTTCTCATCTGAATGCAAACTAGTTAGCGTAAGAATAATTTGATTTACACTTCGAAAGCAATGAGGTGTGTATCAAAACAAGGTCACCTCGATATAGCCTCGCTGCTATTCAAAGGCTGGGTCATTGAGCAGACAACTGTAAAATGGTCTCTCTTTAGTTTGTGTTATGTCCGTCCCTCACTAACTTATATTTTCATTTATTTTTCTGTCTTTCTCTTTAGTTTGTGCGATATCCGTAGATCTGGGATTTCTCATTGATGGCTCGTCCAGTATCGAGCGTTATGGCAGAGGAAACTTTGCGCGCCTGCTCAACTTCGTCAAGTCTCTCGTGAGTTTCTTTCCAATATCTCGCCAAGAAACACATGTCGGTGTCGTCCTGTACACGCGCCGGTCTATACCCATCTTCAACTTCAACCGGTACTATACTAGAGCCCTCATCTTGAGAGCTATTGACAACTTGAGATATCCTCGCGGTGGTACCTACATCGGCAAGGCACTGTCATTTGCCCGACGCTATCTTTACAGAGGAAGACCTGCATCTGGTAGGAAACGGGTGCTTGTTGTGCTCACTGATGGCGTTTCCCAGGACAGTGTAAGCTCGCCGGCGCGCCGTCTCCGAGCTTCAGGCTGCGAGATCTTCGTGTTAGGAATTGGACGAGGATACAGGAAATCACAGCTGAGGCAGATAGCCACTGATAACAGTCATGTGTTTACGGTCTCCTTCCGATCCCTTGGAAAAGTGATACAAAATATTAAAACCAAAGCCTGTCAGAAGCCTCTGCCTACGCCAAGTAAGGGTCCGATATTGCATTTATTTTCCCTCTAAGCAACGTTAGCTAATTTATCGTAGGAAGGTCTTTTTTGTGAACATCTTTCTGACTCTGTTATATAGAACGCGTTTTATATTACATCGGCATATCAATACCAATCAGATTGTCTTATGTGATTCGCTCAAATATTTAAGCAGTTTTTGTCACTGTTGTGTTACTTGCATAACATGTATAACCTTACATTCAGTTTCTCAGCGTGTGGCCATACCACATCCCCTTCCTCTCAGACCAGCTTGATTTTCGTTTAGACGCAAGAAATGGGACGACATTAAAGAGTAAAAACTAATGAAAACATGTGTTGTGCGGGGGGTATCACACTTTACCTACTCTGGTGTTTATCAAACATTTTTCCTGTCTTTGTTTTTTCAGTACCAACAACACCAAGGGGTAAGTTTATCTCTAAGTAAAATACGTGGCAAGTTATGTTTTGACAGTGCAACTGTAAAAGTTTAGTTGATGTCCTTTTGATGTCAATGCCTCGATTTGTATGTCTCAAGTTATGGAAGTCGACTCACCTGCCAGTTAGCTATTTTCTTTTAAACCTTTTTAAGTGTACGGATTGAATCATTAACGTTTTGTTTGCTTGTTGTTCTTTTTTCATTCAGTGCATCTACCAAGCACCCTGGCTGTCTATCCCTTTGATCGTCGGAGACAAGGACGAGACATCAGTCGGAGTAGAAACCCGAGCGCACGAATTGTAGGCGTGAAATACGGACAGGGCCCTGATGGCCGTACAGACGGCTCCACCGTATTCTTCGGAAGACGCACCAGCTACGTTGAAATTTCTAACACTGGAAGACTGGACGCGAGGTATTCAATTACTATCTTGATCTGGGTGTACCACGATGGGAATCGGGGTCCGATTGTCAATTATAATCCGAATGGATTTGGTGTTCATCTGTGGGTGACGGGCAGGCGGCAATTATTCGTTCGCTTTATGCACCGCAATGGGCGAAGGACTCCGCCTTTAAGGAGCAACCGGTTTAAATACCGTGCTTGGAATTACGTCGGTGCCACTTATGACGAGCGATCTGGTGTCGCGACGCTGTGGGTAAACTCGCATCCGGTAGCGAGGCGTAGACTAGGAAGAGTACGTCTCTCCACCAACTATCCTATTCGACTTGGTGCTATCAGAGGAAGTCGAAGCTATTTCCGGGGAAAGCTCTTCTGTTTGCAGCTTTATAGCGTACCCTTGACCAAGAAACAGGTCTTTGAGGCAAAGAAAAAGTGCTTCCTGCCAGGTAAGTTTGCGAGATTCTTCATTCAGTACAACCAAGCTAAGTCCGTAGTTAGTTGTACAAAAGGCCACGACTGGAGAGCGTTAATTTTGCATGCCGTTGTGAAGTTCATCGTTCGGCGTGATCCTTCAAGCTGTAAATCCTCCTTTTTGCTTAGTTTATTAAAATTTGGGCTTTCCTATGAGTATTAGCGATAGCCCACAAACGATTAAAGTACTTCAACTATTTAGCTAGGGCCTTGGTTTTGCACATCGAAAACTTTAGAGAAAAGCCATCGAGCATCATATGTACTTGTCCTGTTCTAACCAAATCACTGGTCGGTCTGAACAAAAATGTACATATGGCAACGAATAACTTATCAGTGATAATGTATATGAAATATCATATGCAAAAATTCCCATTATATCACACCTTTTTGTTTTTATTTCAAGTACCTACACCAACGAGACCGCCTATCCGTACCGTACCGTCCACTCCGCCTCCAAGAAGTAAGTGTAAATCAGTTGTTGCAATTCATTCCTCGTTTATGTTCCCAGCACCACTGAACCGTCTGTGTTAGTAAGGTAGCTGCTTTAGATGGAGCCAGAGTAGCCCAGCTGAAAGTCCGAAATGTTGCAATGTGTGTGTTTGTGTCGGTCTGTCGGTCTGTCTATCTGTCTGTCTGTCTGTCTGCCTGCCTGCCTGCCTGCCTGCCTGCCTGCTACCAGTGGAACCTTGATTTAACGAAGTCGCTAGGGACCGGCCAAATTTGTTCGTTAAATCGAGGGTTCGTTATATCGAAAACCTCGATATAACGAATTTGAGGGGAAACGACCAAAATGTTCGTTATATCGAGGTCGTAGTTAATCATTGATTTGCAACACAGGTGACTTCTGTCACGCAATTCAATGTAATTTTCGTCATCCAGAAGTGCCGCGTTTTGAGATGCAATTCATTAAGCGTGGTGGCTTTCAGTATCAATTATTTTCACTTTTGAGGAGATGCGCAGCTTTTGTTTACAAAGAACGACACTTTCAGAGCAGCGATTTAAAAATGTTGCGACATAGAGGTTATACAGAAAATTGTCTATGTAAACAAGGAAACGGGCTTTATGTTGCACTACCCAGCATTTCCGGAATTCAAAGAAGATAGAGCAAAAGGTATGGGTCGCACTTGGGAAATCTTTGCTAGAATTTGTTTACTTTGCGGTGGAAATCTGTCATCGCGGGCCTTTGCCTAGTGCGACCTTAAGTTTTCCGCTTGGGCAAAAACTTTGCGAATCGGCAAAACAACAAAGACGCCGTAGTGCTTGGGTGGGGCAGGCAGATTTTCGAAAAGTCGAGCCAAACAATGGGAATCACAGCGGTTACTGTCAACGCTTGTCAGCGTAACATGAAAAACGATACGGGCGGGAAGTTCAGTTCTAGAGGGTTGCCGTACTAAACGGTGTCCCAGGATGTTAAAATGCCGTTGAATGAATTTCTTGTAACTCGAAGCTGCTGACGAAAAAAATCTTCCGGTACTGTTACGTCATAGTAGTGAAGATCAAACCACGACTCTACCAATATGGTGATCGAGCTATTCTTCGTTGACGTCGATTTCTTCCTTTGATCATGGCCGCTGTTAAAACCGTCAAACATTCGTCTGCCCATCGTTCATACATCAAGTGAAAGACAACAAACTGCTGTAGGTTAAGCTGAACAAACAGAAGGAGAACCACCGCAATAGCTATGAGCACTCCTTTAATCAACCTCCCCTTGCTTCTCTTAAAATAAGGACAACAACAACTTTGTGTGGCTGAAAATGGGGAAGTGGGTGACAGAGTGCTCAGTTAATATTTTAGCCCCATGAACCCCTGAAGTGTCAAAAAAACAAAACCTACAGCCCAAGGAGATGTAGACAGTGGATGGAGAGAAGGGAGTAGGCCTTCACTCAGGGCCACTGTAAACATTCCTGGGTAGAGAGGAGGGAGTGGGCCTCCTCTCTGACTGGAGGGAGTGGGCCTCCACTAACCTAACTCCAGGGAGTAAAATTGGAGGGAGTTTGCCTCCGAAAATCGAGTCTATGGGGGCAAGAGTGTGACGAGAGGAGCACTTCATCCCCATTCCCATGTTTATTTGACCAACCTTAACAGAACTTGCAAAGAACGGTAACAATATAAAAAAGTATAAATTGTGAATTATGATCTCAAGTATGTATTACTGGACTGGCAGACTGTTCTAATCGACATAAGCAAACCTAAGCGAGGTACTTAGTTTCTATAGTTCGTCCAGATAAGTAACATACTTAAGTGTCTCTGAGAATCGCGAAGATCCTTCAATAGATTGACATGTCTAAACCACCTCAAATGTGGTATGTAATTGCTCTAAAAGTTATAAATGTTCGTTGTGGTAATTTTAATTCAAGTGTACACAAAGAAACCTCAAAAGAGGTACTTATTCTAAGAGTCCCATTGCTTATCTTAACAATTAACGCATCTATTAAATACTACTAAAAGTGGTGCTTGAACCCTCAAGATTTACATGTTATGCCAGGAGTTTTTATTAATCGTGTACATTACAACTTAGGTGTCAAACTGATGTCGCCCCACAATTCAAGTTAATTTGTATTACAAAATATCCTAGATGATTGGAAAAGCCCTTAGGCAAGCTGTATTACTACGAAGACCTATGAGGGGGCAAGTGCTTTGGGTGGGTGGGAGGAAATAGAAAATATTCTGGACAAAATGTCACACTAGTCTATCTCGTGTGAGAGCAAAAGACACTGGCGAAATTTAGCAAGCACGTATCAAGATGCTAAAGTTCACTCTGATTGGCTGGTTTTCAGGATTCTCACGTGAGGCCATCCAAGGTCGATGAACGGATGATTAGCAAAGTACATAGCTCAAAATAGAAACAAGAGTTGTTGATTAACTGAAATTTATTTCATATGGTCAATAAATTGTGGTTCAATGGGAAGCATGCTTGTTTCGGTTTAGATCGCGATCAATATCATGTCTTTCGAAAGCACGTAGGTAAAGAACGTGGTATCTAGTATCTGGTTCCTGAAAATTATCTCCCACTAGTGCGACCCCCCGTTTTCTGTCTAAAAGTTTTCCTTTCCGGTTGCGGTTTCTAATTTTTGTGGTTTTTTAGCCGGAAAAGATGAAAACTTTTCCCAAGTGCGACCCATACCTTTAATTGATGTCGAAATACTATAGTGCCAATGTCTATGACATATAATAAGCCGTTGACTGAAAGGTTGCTGTCTCTTTACCATAAGGATTACAAGGATTTGTTGACTGTTGATGTGTTCAGCGTGTATCTTCTGTCGCAAGTTGACATTGTAATTCGTTATGTCGAGGTAGATTTTGCGTTTGGGCTTCCGGATTATGTTCGTTATATCGAGGTTCGTTATATCGAGGTTCTATTCCATACAATTTACTGTAACTTTGGCCGGGACATTTAATATCGTTCGTTATATCGAGGACTTCGTTAAACAGAGGTTCGTTAAATCGAGGTTCCACTGTAGTAGCTGCTATATATGTGTCTCTTTCTCTGTTGTTCTGTCTCTCTATCGAGACTGTCTGTCTGCTGCTCGGTTCGTTGATTGGTCGGCCAGTCAGTGGCTCGGTCAGTAGGTCGGTCATTCTGCTGTATGTGCATGTCTGTCTGCCATTGTGCAGCCAGACACATATATTGTGGTAGATTTTTTTATTAATCTCACTTAACCACCAGTTTGCAGAGCCCGCATCGACCTTGGCTTCCTTATCGATGGATCTCGCCGAACCGGCACCGCCACTTTTCAACGCATTATCGAATACGTGAAAGAAACAGTCAGACGATTTAACGTCCAGAGTTCTCAAACAAGAATAGGTCTGACTCTATTCGCTTCCAGGCAACGACCGATCTTCGGTTTCCGTCGATCTCACAGTCGCGCGCAGGTCTACCAAGAGTTGAAGAGATTGAGACTTCTACGGGGAGGAACGAGGAGGACAGCTAGAGCCCTGATGTTTGTCAAGAGGTTCCTCTTTCGAGGTAAACCCACGTGTGGCCGTAGGAGAGTCCTCGTCCTGGTTACTACCGGTGTGTCACGTGATGACGTCGTACGTCCAGCGAGGATCTTGCACGCCGCGGGAGTCGAAGTGTACACGGTAGGAGTCGGTCGTGTTAGTGTGAGGTATCTGAGGAAGATAGCTACAGATCGGTTCCACGTGTTCTCTGCCAATGTCGGGAGCTTGTTGACTATAGTCAGGACACTCAAGGACAAGATGTGCCATTCTCCAGGTAGGTCCGCTCAGAGCTTACTTTCAAATTCTCCTTACCTCTTCCTGTAATATGTTTATTATTCCCCGGAGAATTTAACGCGCCATCAACATGTTTGTAGCGCCAAATTGGAATGCAGGTTTGTAATATCATCATTTATTACCTCTCGAATTTTTATCCAACTTTGGACAGTGTCAAATTGTAACTTAGATAATTCTTAGAAAATGTCATATCTCTGTAACAGCTGGGTCCGGGTCTTGTTTCTCTGCTAGAGATAATTACTCGAATTTCAAATCCGATGATATGGGAAAGGGTATTGTGGCTCACTGGGGTTCGCTGTTGCAGCCACGAGAAACAACGCTACTCTGATGAAAATTCTAATGGAATTTCAAAGAAAACAAGGCATTCACAATTCTGTTGTTTCGCGCACTTGAGTTATCTACAATGTATCAACGAATCAAGGCTAATGATGCTACCGGTTTTGACGGAATTGCGGATTCACACTAAACCCACTAATATTATAGTCCTCTGAAAGACTGAACCCAAAGTTGCTCGATCGACAGCAGTGAGCGTTTCATATAAGTTCAATATTTTATTTTTATTCTAGTGATCATATCCAGAGGAGCTGTGGCCACCTACCCCTTCACAAGTGCAGTAAGAGGCGGAGACATCAGTCAGTATAAGAACCCTCCGGCGCGACTTGTAGGGGTATCGTACATCCAAGGACCCGACGGACACCCGCAGGGGGCTTATTACTTCCCAGGGAGGACCCGAATAAGGGGAAGGACGAGAGTAAGCTATGCCATCATTCCTAACAATGGCTGCCTTGACACACGTTACTCGTTGGCGATGATATTCTGGGTGTTCCCCGAATCTCCGGGACCTTTAATCCATTTTAACCCGAAGGGATGGGGAGTTCATTTATGGATAACTCGTCTGAATCAGCTCTACTTCCGGCTGATGCCAAGGAGAAGGACTGGCCGCCGGGTGAAACCGCTGATTGGCCGCGGGCTTAAACCGAGGTCTTGGAACTACGTCGCGGCGACTTATAACCACCGAACAGGTTTGGCGACCTTGTGGTGTAATGGCTTCCCAATAGCGCAGCGAAATGTCGGGCGGTTCCCAAGTGGACTGGCGACCAATTATCCCATCATTATTGGCCGGAGACCGGGTTCTCGTCGCGTGTTTCGTGGACGACTCGCGTGCCTGCAGCTGTTCAACGTGGCGCTAACGCGACCTCAGATTCTCGCTCTGCAGAAGAAATGCTTTCGTCCAAGTATGTATTGACCAATCAATAACAGATTTGAGTTGCCCTTGCCCTTGTCTGGTTTACATTTTTGCTGTTACTGGGTTTAATATTGATATTCCTGAACAATTGTTTTCTTCTTTTTAGTTCCAACTCCCGCGCCAACTCCAAAACCAGGTACCTTACTTATACTGTTCAATGTTTTATTTTTTTAGTTAATAATTCCGGCTTTTTTCGGATGGTAGGGAGTGTGTAGCGTGATTGTAGGAGTCTTGACATAGTCTTTCAGTAGAAATTTCAGGTCATATCTTAACCTGTCTTCCAGTCTCATGTGAATCGATAATAAGAAGACAACATAACGCGCGAAGATATTTTACGTGGAGACTCCGTAAAGCGCTTACCACATCGTCGGAAACGTGTGGTTGTCCTAACTCTTTATATTTGTTACCGTTAGTTTGCAGATCGCGTGTGGATCTTGTTATCCTTGTTGATGGCTCTAGAAGTGTTGGACGAAGTAACTTCCGAAAAGTCATCGACTTCGTGAAGTCTTTTGTTAGTTTCTTCCCGCTCTCTGCACGAGAAACACGTGTAGGTGTGATGGTGTTCTCTTCTCGGTCTCGACTCGAATTTGGTTTGAACAGATATGGCTCACGAACTCAAGTTGTGAGAGCGATTAACCGCATCAGGTTTGTACAACAGAACAGTTAAGGTTCATAGAGTGCTAGTACAGTCCATGAACTCTCCCTTCACCTCTCTATATAAGGTGAAACCAGACGCCTAGGTTCAGCCCATAGAGGAGTTTTCATTTGAGTGTGGAAAAGTAATTGGGTTTGTACTTACTATGTCACACGATTGGCTTAAAAACTCGCAGCAAATTTTCATCCATTCAGGAGTAAAACTGAAACCAATCGTGACTTGTTCGCACACGTTTTCCCGCGCTTCTTGTCATCTACATGTACATGTAATTACTTCGAAACTTGATTGATACCGTCTGTGTCCTTGTGATTGGCTAGACGGATTACTTTGGTTTTTGGTTTTGGGACACTTAATTGAAAACCGCTATAGTGTCATGTGTGGGGAGGGGAGGGGTCAGGGACAAGACTAACAGACTGCTTGAACTATTTTTACTCTGTTCTCGTGCATTTTGTAGTTTCCCTTGTGCGAAGAAAACCTTCAACTATTTGCTTAAAACGACACTACTGTCAAAATGATCGAGCATTTGGTACAGTATTCTTTGCGACAAATTGAAGCAAGTTATCTAGTTATTATTCTGACAATGAGTTGATGTAAATGTCAAGATGCTGTATCGCATATTCAAGGAAAAGAAGTCTGTAGACAAAATCGTATATTTGAAAAGAATAGCTGTGTATGTCAAGCGCCTCCTTTCACAGCTGTGGTAACATAAGATATTTATAAACCGACTAATGTAAAAATTTCCAGATACAGACCACTTCGACGAGGTACTTACATTGGAAGAGCGTTAAGAAATGCTAGAAGGAGTCTGTTCCGCCGCCGGGTATTGCGTGGACGAAAACGCACCTTGCTCATCATAACGGACGGCAAGTCATCCGATGGTGTTTCAGGAGCGGCATCAAGCCTGAAAAAAGACGGTGTTGAGCTGTTTGCTTTGGGTATCGGCTCTCGTTACAGCAGGAGTCAGCTGATCAGGATTGCTTCAAGCCCTCTCAATGTATTCACCGCTGGTTTTAGTCGGCTTGGTACAGTTGTTCGCGCTGTTAAAGAGAAAGTATGCCGACCTACACCTACACGTAAGTTTTTCTGAGCGTTCTGAATGTTTGGTCGCGAGGTACAGTACATGCACTGAGTGACATTAGCGTTGGTCTATGTTAAAGTTTGCCATTACGAGTAACGTCATGATGGTCTCTAGTCAAGCATTATAAAAACGTGTGTTACTACCATGTATGTTACTAATGATATTCTTGAATGGGACAGTTCAATAATCACTCTTGTTAGGCCTAAAATGACTTTAATTTCGTTACATTAGAAAACAGAAAAAGCTACATAAAAGACGTATGAAGAGATATCTGACAGCTGCGTCTCATTTTGCTCTCCTTCTATCGATTTGAGACCAAGGGAGAAACGATTATTCGTTGACCTCGCAAATAAGTGAGCCGATTCAGGTTTGAAGGGTACCTTTCCCAATACCTTGCCACTTTTACTTCGAGCTTCAACATACTTAGAGGATTTGGTTATTTAGACCCAGCTCAATCGCTTATAACTGACACGAGTTGATTTTCTTTTACAGCTACTGTTCCAACACCAACAAGTAAGTTCATTTTGGTGAATTTCAGCAGTATTCTTAAAAAAAAAACAAATTTCGAGGGCTCGAGAAATTGGGGTTCAACTGTTTATGCCCTTATGCTTCCTATCGATAGTCTGGTTTCTAGTTAGGTAATCCTGGAGAGGGTTGGGGAGAGGGTACTTCTCACATTTCGACTGTACGAGTTTGATGTGTCTGGACTTCGATGTCTAACTGGATTGGTGTACTCAGTTGCACAATTTCAGTGTCACATTGATGTCTAGTGATCAGCTGATGTAGATAAAAAGGAAACAATGTTGTTGAAATGGTTTGCTATGGTTTTAGGTTATTTCCAAACATCCACATTTGAATTTGCCTGAATTTTGGGTTTTTTCATCGTGACACAAAGCTGTATGTTAATGGCTTAATCTATTTTACGCAGGACCACCACGTGCTGTTGCATTGTACCCACTCAACAGCAGGACACAGGGACGTGACATTGGTCCAAGAAAGAACAAACCCGGTCGTCCTAGCCAGGTAAGTCTGGCTCCTGGACCTGACCGATTTCCCCGAGGTTCCTTCTACTTCACTGGTCGACGCGGTAGTTACGTCTATTTCCCCAACAACGGCGGCATCGACACCAGGAACTCCATCACCCTGCTGGCCTGGGTCTACCCTCTAGGAGGCGGGCCTATATTTCACTATAAGCCGCAAGGCTCCGGCGTAGGCCTGTGGGTTATCAGACGGAACATCTTGTACGTGAAGTTTGTCCGGCGCTCCGGCCGTGGCTCCTTCGTTCTAAGGGCTCGAGGTATTCGTCCAAGGCGGTGGAACTACGTCGCTGCAAGCTACGACTGTAAAACTGGGTTGGCTACCCTCTGGCGTGAGTCTACCCCCATTGCACAGAGGAACATCGGAAGAGGGCTGAGGCTTGCCACCAACTATCCTGCTATCATAGGAAGCAGACCTGGTTCGACGACCCGTTTCCGTGGCCGAGTCGCTTGTATGCAGGTGTTTGATGAGGCTCTCAATGGACCGCAGATGCAGAAACGCAGGAATGTCTGTTTCAGACGTAAGCACTAATGACTAGTAATTACATAATTAATTACAGTAATTACAGGTGTTATAATGTAAAGAAACTCAAGCTTCTTAAATGTTCTCCAATGTGTTAAGTGTATCATAGCTCTATAGTAACCAAGATCGGAAATGAGGAAGGAATGACCTTTATTTGCGACGATGAAATTGATTTGGTCATCACAGGGATTTTTCTTTTCATGCGTGTTGCAGATAACAGACTACTGCGCCGTTTTCATTGCCTTTGTCTACGTCAGATCTTCACTTATCGTTTCGAAATTTTAACAGGGAATTGGCTTTTTAAGACCGAATGAAAAAAGATCTGGCTATAGTTTTGTAATTTGCCCACGTCATTTTATTGAACACGGCCTTGTTTCCACTCAGTGGTGGATGCGCACAGAAGCTATCGATGTAGATCGCGCAGATTCACTGGCTATATAATAATCATTTTTGGTTGAAATTGAGTGTGAGGTTGAGAGTATTTAAGTCGAGGTTTGAGTTATCTTTCTGAAGCAATGATTCCGTCTCGTCTTAAAAGAGTTCAGTCAGTAATTTTGGCCGCGTACAAAATTACCTTTAATTGAAGGAAACCTGAAAATAGTAGTTTACTAAGAAAAACACCAAAGAGGTTACAGTAAATCATTAAGAAACAAGGATGGTTAAAGTGCATATGACATGAAAAATAATTTCTGCTTATTTGAAAGGCCTTTCAAAATTCAGAAGAACCGCGTTTTAGAAGTAGATTAGCACGGATTTCGAATGCGAGCTTGAAAGATTTAGGCTTAACTTTTCAAGATACGCTAACCGTGATGTAGCTCCTTTAACTATCATTGTATCGATTTCTCTTCTAGGTGGTCCTCCACCAACACCTCATCCACCTGGTAAGTATAATTATTATCGTCTTTATACGATTGTTTGTGGAAAGTGTTACTCTTGCATCAGGCCATGGTACTCTTTCTGATCTGCTCGCGTGATTTATCGTCTTATAGAGTTACCACCTCTTGTGGCCATATACGCCCTCGATGACGAAACCAAAACCAAAGATCTCACAGGGAATAACCCACCGGGCACACCATCAAATGTCAGTCCGGCACCAGGCCCCGACGGACGTCCTCGTGGATCAACTCTCTTCATCGGATCGTCAAACAGTTACATCGAGTTCCCAAACAATGGCCGACTAGACACCAGGCGATCCATGACCATCTTGGCCTGGATCTATCACAACGGGAGATCTGGACCTATCTTCAACTACGACCGGCGCGGCTTTGGAGTTCATCTATGGATGGTTGGGCCCAGGGTGCTCTTTGTACGCTTTGTGAGACGCTCTCGCGGAAGAACCTCCTCAGTGGCGACCTACTCCAAGAAGCCGCGTTATCGCGCGTGGAATTACATCGGAGCCACTTATGATTACAATACAGGCGTCGCGACGTTATGGCTCGACTCCAAGCCTGTAGCGAGGCAAAGTATTGGAAGATTTGACTTGGCTACCAATTATCCAGTTAGGATGGGTGCAAGAATAGGCGATCGGAGGGCTTTCCGTGGGAAAATCTCCTGCCTTCAGGTTTATAGTATTGCTTTGAAGCAGAAACAGATTCGAGCAGCAAGGAAGCGGTGTTTCAAAAAACGTAAGTCAAAGGTTTGTGGTGTACAGGCTTGAGATGTTTTTGAAGACGGACAGTTTTTAATAGGTCTACAATTGTAATGGTTGCAAAGTTGTTTATGTTTATTTGAATTAATAACTTATTTTCTTTCTGTTGTGCTTCTTCTTTCCAGTGCCCGTCACGAAACCAACAATTCCTGGTGAGTATATTTCCATGATTGAAATTAATAGGTCTAAATTTAAGGAGGTCTCATAAAGAAGTGAGAGAGGGGAGGAGGACTTTTTGATTTGTAGACTTTATGGCAAGATTTTTCTGTGAACAATTACATATATACTCAGAAAGCATTTTTCTCCTTTTGAATAACGTTCATATTGCCACGTACAACTTGTTGCATTCTTGAATTGACAAGCTCTTGGTTGAGGTTAGAATCTGAAGTTTAACAAGTGTTAAGATTGTATTGTTGAATGTGACATTTCTCTGTTGTTGCATTTTTCAGTTACACCAACCACGCCGCGAATCCCAGAAAGTAAGCATTTTCGTTTCATCATATTTTGAAATATTTAAACGATAGTGTGAAACATATGTATTGTGATAATTGGAATCCTTTTAAAAATAATAACGTAATGTGTGTCTTCTTTTCCGTGTTTATCTAGTGTGCAAGATTGGTGTGGACCTCGGTTTTCTGGTCGACGGGTCAGGAAGCATCGAATACCAAGGAAAAGGAAACTTTGGTCGCATGCTTAACTTCATCAAGTCTGTCATAAGCTTCTTCCAGGTATCACGAGGAAAATCCCGAATCGGCTTCGTGTTGTTCTCGTCTCGACCGATTCCAATCTTCGGTCTTAAACGCTATTCGTCGAGGGCAGACGTCCTTCGGGCGATCGACCGCATCCGTTATCCCAGAGGAGGCACGAAGATTGGAAAAGCTTTGGATTTCGCTCGGAATTACCTCTTTCGAGGGCGGAATCCCCGTGGAAGGAAGCGAGTGTTGGTGCTGCTCACTGATGGCATTTCACAGGACCGGGTCGGCCAACCTGCAAGCCGTATGAAAGCTACTGGTGCTGAAGTGTTCGCGATAGGTCTTGGAAAGAAGTATCGACGCAGACAGTTGCTGCAGATGGCAACAGACCAAAACCACGTCTTAACTGTGTCATTCAGCTTACTAATGTCCATCATACTGAAGCTGAAGAATCAAGTGTGTCAGCCAAGGAAAATTTGTGAGTAGATAGTTTGTTTTTACAATTTGTATCTGTTGAAAACAAATGTCTGTCATAAAAGCCTTTCTATCGCAGCCTCTGTAACCGACAGCAAGCTCAAGTAAAGTCGTTTGCAGCAATTCCATCTGACTGGCTGCGAAGAAATCTTCGGGTCGATTCCTAAGACTTCGTTACAGGAGTTGTTTTGATCAGGTTAAAAGGCCACTCAAAACAATAAAGCATTTGGCCATTAAAGCAAAGATTGCTATTTGTGCTTTTACGCTCAAACTAACCAGAACTTTTCATTGTATTTTCAGGGCCTACAATTGGTCCAATATCGACACCAAGAGGTAACATACCCCTCTTAATTATATTGTATAATCATTTTAGCTCTCTCGTTTACTTTGCAAGGGGACATGTGCCATTCTATCGGTGTTAACCCCTCCCCGACTGCTGCTTTAAAATGTTAGAACTTGTATCATTCTATATACCTTGTTGGTACTAATTTTCGCGTCGCTTTAATTTCGCGATTTAAAAAAAATCGCGAACTTAAAGCTACGCGAAAAAAAAATTCCCGCTAACTTTAATGTCGCAAAATTTAATACCCTCCTTTATTACTTGTTTTCTCAATTTAATGAAGAAACACATGTTTACGTATTGTGTATAATGTGTAAAAGCTCGATGGCATGCCTACAGATGATAAACAATAGTTTAACAGTCAAATTTCACTATCTGTGTTGCTTTGAACCTCTTCATCTGTATCTCTATTGTTATCTTCAAGTTTTTTCAGCACCTCTTTTGTACAGTCATCGAAATGGCCATCTATCCCGGGCTCTTTGTCATTTGAAACGACAATCTGTTTATACTTTTCAAGTATTGCCTTGTTCCTTTCGGTAAGATCCATTGCAGCTGTAACTTGTTCAGGAATTTCCAATCCTCCTTGCACTGGGGGAGATCTTCAAGAGGCCCAAGAACTTTATGCCAATGGTACATATAGCTCTAGTCTAATTCACGGCTACAATATAAAAATGTATTATACAACTGCAACGAACGTTAAGCATAAGCATAATGTCTTTGGCTTTGCCTATGGTACACGATGCGGTTTCTATAGTTGGTTTTGTTATGAGTTGATGATCTCGGGCCCTCACCTTTGCAAGAGCTTAACAAATAATAATTCGTTAATATTGTATATCATATTAGTTTTAATCAATAAATCGGCCATTCTGCGTGGCCAAAATTTATCCCAGCAATGGCTTGTCTGGTTTCGATTTCTTTAAGCGCTCTAGCAAACAAAGCTCGACTGTTGACCTAGAAAATTTGACATAGGTACAGCTTCATAGTTATAATTTTGGAAACAAGGGAAGAAGACATAAATATGTATTATACAATTGCAACCAACGTTAAGCATAAGTATAATGCCTTTGGCTATGCCTATGGTACACGATACGGTTTCTATGGTTGGTTTTGTTATGAGTTGATGATATCCAGCAATAAGAAGTGTAAAATAATAATACAATTCTCGAAATAAAATGGGTTTTTCTTTTTTTGCACCCAAATCGCGAAAAATAAAGACCCGCGAAATATGCCTACCTTTTTTTTCGCGAAATTAAGTGCCCGCGAAAATTAGTACCAATAAAGTAGTGGCTCTAAAACACTAAACGTTCACTGCAAGGCAACTTAAGGTTTAAGGCAGCAGGAGTATGACAGGCCATCGTCGTTGCAACAGAGAAAATTCTTTCGGACTTTTAGCACAATGAAAATGCTAACTTATGAACCAACGTAACAGGTTTTTATGATGATCAATCATGTCTTCATAACAGGTTTCTATGAGCATGCAATACTAATACTTGAATGCCACAAAGATGATTTATAAAAAAAAGCTTGGTGCTACTGTAATGTGAAAACGTTTTGTTATTTTAGTCGTATAACACATGACGTTTCTTAAACATTGCTTACCGACCTACGAAGGTTGTCAATGAATACAGTGCTTATGTTGTGTTGATTTTTGCAGTGAAATTGCCAAGAACCCTGGCTGTGTATGCGCTGGACTTCAAACGACGCGGGCGAGATTTAAGTCGAAGCAAAAACCCAACAGCAGGACTTGTAGGAATTCGCTACGGGCAAGGTCCCGATGGCAGACGGGACGGGTCTACGCAATTTTACGGACGACGAAATAGCTACGTGGAGATTCCCAACACGGGGAGACTGGACGCCAGGTATTCCATCACTGTCCTAATATGGGTGTTGAACGAAGGAAGATCTGGTATCATATTGAACTACGGTCGCAGGCGTAGAGGATTCCAACTGCGCATGATCAGTCCACGAGTCCTTCAAGTGTTAATTGTTCGACGGACGCGAAGGACAACTATTACTGTCCAGACACGCGGACGGGTGATGAAATACAGGGCTTGGAACTACGTAGGCGTGACGTATGACGAAAGGAGTCAAGCGGTGACTGTTTGGGTGAATATGAAAGCTGTCCTGACAAGGAGAATCGGCAGAGTTCAGTTAGAGACCAGGAGGGTTATCAGACTCGGCGGTCTGACCAGCAATAGGGAATACTTTAGAGGACGGCTGTTTTGTCTTCAGTTGTACAGTGTCGCGTTATACAGGAAGCAAATCGACGAGGCTAAGAAAAGATGTTTTCTTAAAGGTATGATTTCTTTTAATTCTTCAGTATTGAATTAGTCTTTGAATACGGTAAAATGCGTTATCAAATTCAATTAAGTTAACAATTGGACGTGGACTTACCTCAGAACTACTGATTAGTCTGGTGCGATCTTCAGAACAACACCAACTGCAGACCACAGACTGTCCAAGATACCGTTCTCAACTACTCGCGAAGACGACGTGGAGACATTGTTCTGAAACAAAATAAATCCTCTCGCACTTATTCATAAAAACCTGTTGCAAAACTTCTGCTGATGACTACGAATTAAATACTGTTTGATGTAGCGAGATGTCAAGCTGGAAAACCTGTCCCATCCATCAATTTTCAGTGCTCAATTAGCTTTTTCTCTGCAAAAAATGTAATAGGTGCAACAAAGTGTTTTGCTTGACTGCTGGCAGTCTGTTTTTCTCTCAAAATTCAGCAGGGGTTGTCAGGCGAGAAGCTTTTGCCTAAGGGGGAATAGGACGAGACACGGGCACGGCACGCCTTATTCCCTTTCGGCCATACCGCCCTTGTCTCGCCTTCTTCCCTTCTCTTAGACGAAAAAAACAGCTTCCAGCCATCTAAGCATTTGAAAATGAGGTCCAGAGATACAAAGTTTAACACAAGCAGACTGCTTGAGCCATCTCAGAATTAATAACCAATTATTTTAAATTCAGTTCACATGTTTTAAGCTCTGGATCTTTGTTCAAGTCCTAATCAAGAACATTACACCTGTAAAGAGCAATTCAACAGTCTCAAAGGGCTTCTAAAAATCTGTCTCACAAAAGATAATACAAAAGGTCCTATTATAGTTCATGTTGTATTAATAATAATAATAATAATAATAATAATAATAATAATAATAATAATAATAATAAAAAATCTGTCTCACAGGGTGAATAGGTGGACCGATATCCATGTCCCACGTAATTGGCCTCCATGATGGCGCAGGAAGCAGTATCTTTCATAAAGTTTTATTCACATTGGCTCCAGTTTTAACTTGAATTGTTTTTTTTTCTTAGGACCTCCCGTCACAACCCCAACACCGACTCCAACACCTACACCTGCGCCAAGAAGTAAGTTACCATTGCATCACGTGATCTTCTCTTTTGCTTTAGATTTCATAATAACTCCCAACCTGATTCACGACATAAAATGTTTGTTTGCAGAATACCTGAATTATTTTTAGTCAAATGAATTCCCCTTAGCAATATTGTCTTAAAATGCCCTCTTTCAGTGTGCTCGATGTGCACCCTTTTATCACAAAATTTTAATGACATCTCCTGAATTACAATACACAAACTGTTGTGTTTCGTTATCGTACTTACAATACAACTTTCTTTGACAACATCTGTGACATTGCGGCGTTTTATTGCTCATTGCCTGTATTTCTCGCTGTCTACAGTTTGTACAGCCCGTGTGGATCTCGGTTTCCTCATCGACGCCACAAGTTCTGGAAGGCGATATCTCCAACGAGTGATTCAATTCGTGCGAGAAACTGTTCGTCGATTTACCATCTCCAGTAGCGCCACACGCATCGGAGTGGTGACGTATGCGTCACGTGCCAGACGTATCATAGGACTGTCCGGAGCTTACTCGCGCAGACGCATTTACAATGCAGTCAGTCGAATTCGAATTCTTAGAGGTGGAAGACGACTAGGAAGGGCTTTGTCGTACGCCAGACTTTACCTGTTCAGAGGAAAACCTCAGTGTGGAAGACGAAGAGTTTTGATTGTTCTAGCGGCTGGGCGGTCACTCGATAGAGTCCGAAGACCGGCCAATGTGTTAAAGGGAGCTGGTGTCGAAATATTTGCGATTGGACTGGGCCGTGTCAATAGGAGAAGTCTGCTGAAAGTTACAACTGACACGAAGCACGTGTTTGCTGTTGGTAGTACACGGCTTTTGTCCATCGTGCGAACGCTCAAGGATAGAGTCTGTTACTCTCCCGGTAAGCTCACAGCGAAATGACGCGTTAATTTTTCCGATTGTGATAGAGGGAGAACGAGCTCGACATATCATAATGAAGTATATAGGGAGTACTTTTCTTGATTACCACACAACTGACATCTATAAGAAATAAGGAAAAAATTAAAGTTGAGTGGCGTTGCATTAGTAGCTAGAAACGACCATTTCTTTAAGGTCAGCAGAGATTTACCCATATTTAGTAATTGGTACGATAGAAACAATCTTTGCCTTTCAACAAACGAAATCTGTGAGACGCGCCTTTTCTTTCGGCATGTGGGAGTTTTCACCATATATTTTGTCGTATAGCTAACTCGTCCCCTCTTCTTACTCTCTCTGTAAGAAAGAGAAGAAGTATCAAAATGTGTTTATGCTGGTTATTTCATTTTCTTAGTGATTCGCCGAGGAGCTGTTGCAGTTTACCCGTTCACCAGCGCCTCCGAGAACCGCGACGTCAGTTCTTACGTGAATCCACCTGCAACATTTGTTGGCGTGTACTACACACGTGGACCTGACAAACATCCTCACGGAGCGCTCTCCTTCAAGGGAACAAGAACCAGCTACGTTTTGATTCCGAACAATGGCTGTCTTGACACGAGGTACTCGCTGACGATCATCATGTGGGTGTATCCCGAGAGCTCTGGGCCATTACTTCATTTTAACCCAAAAGGTTGGGGTCTTCATCTTTGGATGATCAATCGCTTTAGACTGTTCGCTCGATTCGTACCACGCTCAGGAAAATCTGTGAAAGCGCTCTACAAAAGAATAAAGCCGCGGCGATGGAACTACATTGCTGCAACTTACGATCGGCGAACAGGCCTGGCTAGCCTGTGGCTCGACAGTCTTCCCATCGTCCAACGCAGAGTGGGTCGCTTCCAGAGTGGTCTTGCCACAAACTACCCCATTGTAATAGGAAGCAAACCCGGAGATCGACGCAAATTCCGCGGAAAGATCGCTTGTGTACAGATGTTTAACTACGCCATGAATGGCCAGCAGATTCGCAGTAAAAAGAAGCAATGTTTCCGTCAAGGTTTGTGTTGCTACTGTCCTGGAATTTGATAAGAATTGTACTTTTTCTACTTTATTTTCCATTGTTTGATTAATGAATCAATTTGTTTTCTTTTTGTGCCCAGTTGTCATTCCGACAATTCCGACAGCGAAACCAACGAAACCACGAGGTAAGCACGATGAAATAAGATAACCAAAAAGAAATATTAAAATAGTCTAATTGCCTGTCACCATACGCAAAGTGACAAGGAACCGGTAAAAAGAGCATAAAAAGTATCCCCAAATAAACAAGGCTGCCATTGGCATTAACAAAAGCGTAATTGTGTTGATTTTATTGTTAGAAGGAATTAAGAAGTTTTGAACAGAGAATTATAAAGGCTGTTTATATAACCGTTAGAATCATACACCTTCAACGCCGAAAAAACTGGCGGTTTTGTAAATTTCATCTCGCTCATTTCCATTTCTTCGGGCCTTGTGATTGAATCTTTCGCATAAAGAAACCGAGAAAATTATTTCAGGTTTTAGCACAATGTGAATGTTGACTTGTCAACCAATATAACAGATATTTTTTGAATGACTACAGTGCTTATGTTGTTTTGGTTCTTGTAGTGGAATTGCCAAGAACCCTGGCTGTGTATGCGTTGGACTTCAAGCGACGCGGGCGAGATTTAAGCCAAAGTCGAAACCCTACAGCAACACTTGTCGGAATACGTTACAGCCAAGGCCCCGATGGCAGACGGGACGGGTCTACGCAATTTTACGGACGACGAAATAGCTACGTGGAGATTCCCAACACGGGGAGACTGGACGCCAGGTATTCTATCACTGTCCTGATATGGGTGTTCAACGAAGGAAGATCCGGTATCATATTGAACTACGGTCGCAGGCGTAGAGGATTCCAACTGCGCATGATCAGTCCACGAGTCCTTCAAGTGTTAATTGTTCGACGGACGCGAAGGACAACTATTACTGTCCAGACACGCGGACGGGTGATGAAATACAGGGCTTGGAACTACGTAGGCGTGACGTATGACGAAAGGAGTCAAGCGGTGACCGTTTGGGTGAATATGAAAGCTGTCCTGACAAGGAGAATCGGCAGAGTTCAGTTAGACACTGAGAAGGTGATCAGACTCGGTGGTCTGATAGGCAGCAGGAAATATTTCAGAGGACGGCTGTTTTGTCTTCAGTTGTACAGTGTCGCGCTATACAGGAAGCAAATCGACGAGGCTAAGAAAAGATGTTTCCTGAAAGGTATGATTTGTTATAATCCTTCAGTTTTTAATTATTGTTTGAATAGAGCGATTTTCAATTGAGTACCGTAAAGCCAAAACCAAAGCAATCACTTTGACCAATCACAAACAACACAGACAATACAGGGAACCAATCAAAACTCGAAGCAATTACATGTAGCTAACGGAAAGCGCGGGAAAACGAGTACAAGTGAGTTACAATTGGTTTTGGTTTCACTTCTGATTAGATGAAAAGGTATCGCTAGTTTTTTAAACCAATTATGTAGCGTAGTTGATGCAAAACCAATTAATTTTCGATCCTCAAATAAAAACTGCTCTACTGTGGAATTTCTTATCAATTTCAAGTTAAAAATGAACAAATTTTTGGCCTGCATGCCTACAGAAAGCAGTGTTTTCAGAAACGTTTTATTCTCTTGGGCTCCATTTTTGACTTGAATTGTGTCTTGTGTTTTTATCTCTTAGGACCTCCCGTCACAACTCCGACACCGACGCCAACACCCACACCTGCTCCAAGAGGTAAGTTACTATTGCATCATGTGATCGTTTCTTTTGCTTCAGTGTTCATAACAACTCGCAACCTCAGTTTTTCGCGACAAGTTTGGTTTCCACGACACCTGAATTATGTCGATTTAACCTTAAATGCCCTCTTTTAGTTCTATGTGCAAACCTTTTTTCGCCAAATGTTAATGACATCGCTTGAATTACGACAACCAACTGTTGTGTTTCTTTATCGTACTTACAGTACAACCTGTTTTTATAACATCTGTGACATTGTGACGTTTTATTGCTCATTGTCTGTATTTCTTGTTGTCTACAGTTTGTACAGCCCGTGTGGATCTCGGTTTCCTCATTGACGCCACAAGTTCTGGAAGGCGATATCTCCAACGAGTGATTCAATTCGTGCGAGAAACTGTTCGTAGATTCACCATCTCCAGTAGCGCCACACGCATCGGAGTGGTGACGTATGCGTCACGTGCCAGACGAATCATAGCACTGTCCGGAGCTTACTCTCGGGGACGCATTTACAATGCAGTCGGTCGAATTCGAATTCTTAGAGGCGGGAGACGACTAGGAAGGGCTTTGTCGTACGCCAGACTTTACCTGTTCAGAGGAAAACCTCAGTGTGGCAGACGAAGAGTTTTGATTGTTCTAGCGGCTGGGCGGTCACTCGACAGAGTACGAAGACCGGCCAATGCGTTGGAGGGAGTTGGTGTCGAAATATTTGCCATTGGACTGGGCCGTGTCAGTAGGAGAAGTCTGCTGAAAGTTACAACTGACACGAAGCACGTGTTTGCTGTTGGGTTTACCCGGATTTTGTCTATCGTGCGAACGCTCAAAGATAGAATCTGTTACTCTCCCGGTAAGCTGACAGTGAAATGACCCGCTGTTTTATCTGATTTTGGTAAAGGTAGCACATGCAGGTTTCTGATGTAAATGGGAAGTGTTTTCCTTGATAAACACATAACTGACTTCCATGAGAAATAACAATTAAATTAAACTTGGACCAGTTGAATTGCGTTAAAATCAGTGGCCATGCAAAATAACTCCATTTCTTTATGGTCAACAAAAGTTCGCCCATAAATATGTTATTGGTACAACAAAAGAAATCTGTGAGACACGTCTCTTCCTTCAGCACGTGTTAGTTTCCACCATAACATTGTCCTCTAGCTAACTCGTCACATCTTCTTACTCTCTGTACCAGAGAGAGAAGTCTCAAAATGTGATGTCTTAAAATGTTTTCATGCTGGTTATCTCATTTTCTTAGTGATTCGCCGAGGATCGGTTGCAGTTTACCCGTTCACCAGCGCCTCCGAGAACCGCGACGTCAGTTCTTACGTGAACCCACCTGCAACATTCGTTGGCGTGTACTACACGCGTGGACCTGACAACCATCCTCGGGGAGCGCTTTCCTTCAGGGGAACAAGAACCAGCTACGTTTTAATTCCCAACAATGGCTGTCTTGACACGAGATACTCGCTGACGATCATCATGTGGGTGTTTCCCGAGAGCTCTGGACCATTACTTCATTTTAATCCAAAAGGCTGGGGTCTTCATCTTTGGATGATCAATCGCTTTAGACTGTTCGCTCGATTCGTACCACGCTCAGGAAAATCTGTGAAAGCGCTCTACAAAAGAATAAAGCCGCGGCGATGGAACTACATTGCTGCAACTTACGATCGGCGAACAGGCCTGGCAAGTCTGTGGCTAGACAGTCTTCCCATCATGCAGCGCAGAGTGGGTCGCTTCCGGAGTGGTCTTGCTACGAACTACCCCATTGTAATAGGAAGCAAACCCGGAGATCGACGCAAATTCCGCGGAAAGATCGCCTGTGTACAGATGTATAACTACGCCATGAATGGCCAGCAGATTCGCAGTAAAAAGAAGAAGTGTTTCCGTGAAGGTTTGTATTGGTGCGCTTCTGGAATTGTTAAGTATTGTACTGTTTCTTTGTTTGATTAATGAACCAATGTGTTTTCTTTTTGTTTCTAGTTGTTATTCCTACGGCACCAACTATTCCACCAACGAAGCCAACAAAACCACCAGGTAAGTACGTGCAGGTCTCGTGAATGTTTTGAGCTGTAATATGTAAAGGAAAATAGTTTTGAAGAAACAAGGTTACCTTTAGAACTTTCATTGAAATTGTCTCATTACCCTTCGTCATGTAATAAGTGACAAGGAGCCGTTTAGGGCAGCGTAAAAAGCGCACTGGGCTTCAATGAACATTATTTCATTGTTGCTACCTAAGAGGGTGTCTGTAATGATTGTTGGTAGGAGTGGAGAAGATTTTAATAGGGAATAAAGGTTGTTTATTATAACAGCTCGTGGGAGGTGCGATGGCCTCATGGTTAGTGCGCTCGTCTCCGGATCGAGCGGTCCGGGTTCGAGCCCTGGCCGGGGACATTGTGTTGTGTTCTTGGGCAAGACACTTTACTCTCACAGTGTCTCTCTCCACCCAGGTGTATAAATGGGTACCGGCGAACTTAATGCTGGGGGTAACCCTGCGATGGACTAGCATCCCATCCAGGGGGAAGTAGAGATACTCCTAGTCTCTTCATGCTACAGAAACCGGGATAAGCTCCGGCCTGATGGGCCACTTGGCTCGCATGCAGACTTTATTATAACAGCTCAAAAACATAGACCTTTAAATGCTGAAAAAAGGCGGTTTTGTTAATTTCTTCGCGCTCTATCCATTTCGTCGTACTTTATGATCGAGTCTCTATCGTAACAGTGGGTAATTGGAAAAGCGTTACATGCTGGTTGCAAACTGACATTCCTTAAAAAGGAGCTAATTTCTTTACCTAATGCCAGATGTTTTATTTCAATACAGTTTGTCGATTGAGAGTTGACCTGGCATTCCTCGTGGATGGATCCGGAAGCATAGAGAATCAAGGGAAAGGAAATTTCATGCGCGTTCTCGATTTCGTCAAAACACTGATCAGTTTCTTCCCGATCTCTGCAAGGCAGACTCGTGTCGGCATGGTAGTCTTCTCCAGCCGACCATACCCGATCTTCCGTTTTAATCGATATTACTCAAAAACAAGTCTCATCAAGGCGGTTGATCGTGTGAGATACCCGTATGGAGGAACAAAGCTGGGACGAGCACTGAGATATGTTTCAAGGTGTGCTATTTATATTTAGGAATGGCAAACGTGGAGCTTAAATCACAGAGCTGGGGGCCAAAATATACAGTTCAGAAAAGTAATCTTTAGTGATGTATGATGGGCGAATTTGTAACGCCCATATTTTGGGTATTTGCAAAACAGTTGCCTATTTGGCGAAGTGTTAAATTAACGTTTTCACGTTAAGCGTCGAAGTCATCACCCTTGTTCGCTATTTGCGTTTAAGGGGAAAAAATCCTATGTAACCGTGCCTCTGTAAGCTAAGGTTCCAGTTGTCCCATATCCGACTTATGCTAATCCAGTTTTCGAAGTCATGCCACAGAAATTAGTTCATTCACCTAAAAAGTGTTTGTCAGTTTTTTCCGCTGTAAGTTACAATTTAAGATAAGCTAAACCGTAATATGAAGGACGAAACTTACGGAACAGATTTTTTACGATACTCTCATATGATGGTAACCCTGTGTTAGCCTTTTACCCCATTTGAAACACTGGTTCCAGCGATTCGTACACGCCTTTAAATTGACAGCAAGTTACGCCTATAAATGACTAAGGGGATGTCTGCATTGCTAGATGCTTAAAAAGTACTTTCAAAGTCTAGCGAGATAGAGAAAATTAAGTTCTTAAAGTAAAAATTTTAGTACAATTCAGACCACGATACATACTTATCTCTCTCCAGGTACTTATTTGGCCGAGGCAAGAGAACAGGAAGAAAACCAGTTCTTGTTATCATAACGGACGGCATTTCGCAAGACAATGTCCTCGTCCCTGTCAACAGTTTGAAGCAGAAGGGAGTTGAAATCTTTTCGTTGGGGATTGGTAAAAAGTTTAGAAGACTGCAACTGCAACAAATGGCGTCCAGTCCATCGCACGTGTTCACGGCCGGGTTTAGGAGACTGAGTAGTGTACTTGCCGCCATTAAGAACAAGGCGTGTCTACCTTTCGTTCCACGTAAGTAATTTTTACTAAGTTCTTCTCCACCGAGTTCAGCTCTCAAGTACTCGCGAACGACATGATCCACAGTGTTAGGTAGCGTTCTAATTCGGTAGTTTTCCAGAAACTTTTGAAACTTTTGAATGGTGATTCCTCACATTTGCATTGCGCATCCTTACTGCGCATAATTTATGGACTGATCGGATTCCTATTGTGGAAAATTGAATAAATAAGGAAAATAGCAGCTGTACTGTAGTCTTTTCTATTTGCAGTTTGATAGCCGTGGCAAGCAATTTGGTTCCAATATTTTAACAAGTATTCAGCTGTCTGTCAAAATCAAACTTAAAAAGTTTATTTGTGTCCGACACAAGTATTCACTGTAGTTTGGGGCTTGTTTTTATGAGTCTGGGCTCACAAAGTGTTTACAACAACTTGGAATGCGTTCTTGTAATACGCATTAAATAATGCTGAAATGGGACAATTTTATTTCAGGCGAGTTACCTCAAGTCAGTTAGGGTTAGCTCTTCATAGTTACAGTTATGCAGGTGTAATTTTCCGTTAACGTCTGATATTAAAATAATGTTAAAGAATGTAATGTAAGTAAGTAAAGTAATGCAAAGTGAACTTGTGAACCATTGATAGCTATATAGGGTAATTTTCCATAAGCTTCAACAATGCATATTTAGCTTGAGATCGTAACGTCCACTCGCGTATCACGTGATCCACAAATTGTCCTTCCAGATCGTAGATTAGTTTTATTTCATTTTAAATTGGTTTTGTTTTTACTTTTTACTTCCAGCGACAAAGCGACCTACACCACCAGGTAAGCTATGCAAAGTCGAAACTTGTTAATCTAGCCAACACAGCGGAAACCGAGTGTTCACATCACAGAAGTAGTTCATACCAGTTACTGCTGGTTGGTGTCTAGAGAACATGTTTAACTGCATGTCAAAAGATAACATTGCAATAAAACTTCCGCCATTCTCCTGTACTTTTTTTCCGTTGAGAGAAAGAGCGTTTTGAACTAAATAGTTCTTTAGATTATTACATATTGCCATCCCATCTGAGGCCTAGCTCCCTGTAGAACGGTTTAAATTTGTATCTTAATTTATTCCATAGAATTGCGCAACGATTTGTGTCATTTTTGCCTACGTAGATGCATACCGTGTTATGTTTTCTTTTTCAAATCTCACTTTGTATCCTTGTTTCTAATTCAGCTTGCAGCCTAGCCATTGATATTGGTTTTCTCCTGGACGCCTCTGGTAGACGCGGTCTATACAACTTCAGGCGAATCAAACAGTTTGTCGCACTCATTGCCCGATCATTCTCGATCTCCCGAAGCCGAGCTCGTGTGGGAGTCATCGTGTACGGATCCACCGCTCGGATGGAATTCGGACTCAATTCGTACACTAATTCACGCAGCCTCAATCGTGCTATCAAGAGATTACGTTATACACGAGGGTCAAGAAAAACTGGAAAAGCATTGCGGCTTGTAGTTGGAGAGCTGTTTAGACGCAGCCGAAAAAAGCGGGTGTTGATAGTGGTAACAAATGGTCAATCCTACGACAGCGTTAAAATACCAAGCTTTCAGATACACCAAGCCGGAATTGAAGCCTTTGCAGTTGGTGTTGGAACTCGAGTTAGGAACAGCGAGCTGAGTACAATAGCCACAGACTCTCGCCACATATACATGGTGAACTTCAAGACGCTTAATGGCATCGTCAAGAGCATTGTCAGGAAAGCTTGCAGAGGTATTTAACACTACCTGACTGTTTATTGTTGCCACATTTCTTATTACACAGTATATCCCTTGCGGTGAGTTAGGACCTGAACAGGAAATTACGACTTGTACTGCAGGGGAGCCAGCAAAATATACTATTCGACAATTTCTGAAAATTACCTTTTAATTAACGAGTCTATTCATCGTTTTCGGGGTTTTGAATTTCGAAAGACAGAGGTGGAGCTTCTTTTTTTATTTTGGTTTCTCGCAGGATTAAGAGTAGTGGTACTTAATAGTTTTGCTCGCTGTAATTCGTCAGGGATATAAGCTAATTGCAAAGTGGCATCTTTCTTTCAGCACAAATTACGACACGGCCAACAGTTCGACCAACCAAGCCGTCTCCAACCAGAAAACCAAGTAAGTTTGTTATGGAAATACTGTGATCATGTAGTTATGTTGTTCGAGAACAGTAGACAATTGTTTGCAGTTTTCTTAATATTCTGGCCGTTAGCGCAGTTTCCGCGGTGGCCTCATGGTTAGAGCGCTCCGGATCACTGAAACGGTCGCTGCCAAGTGCTCAAGGGGACGCTGCCTTGTGTTCTTGGGTAGGACACCTAACTCTCCCAGTGCCTCTCTCCAGGTGTATAGATGGGTACCTGCGAATTTAATGTTGTGGTTACCTTACGATGGACTAGCATACGATCTATGGGGGAGTAGAAATACTCCTAGTCGGTCATGCTACAGAAACCGGGATAAACTCCAGTCTGATCGGTCACTTGGCTCGTATGCAGACTTTATCTTTTACCGCTGTTTATTATAAACTTAGTCTTTTTGTGTTTTGTTTTTTTCTGTCAGGTTTTCCTACGCCCATCGCCATCTACACACTCGATCGCAAGACTCGCGCACGCGACATAAGCCCAGGGAAAAACCTTCCAGGTCGAAGCTACAACATCCGGTACGCTCCTGGTCCTTATGGACAGCCTGGCGAATCAACAGAATTCTTTGGTCGCCGTAACAGCTACATCCGGTTTCCAAATAACGGCAGACTGGACGCTAAGGACTCTATAACTCTTCTAGCCTGGATCCTACCGTTTGGTCGCGGTCCAATCTTCGAGTACTTTCGAGGAGTAAGGTTTTGGGTTGTGCGCTCGGACACGTTATACGTTCACTTCATCCGCCGGAATGGGCGGCGCACGAGGGTGTTGATGAAACGACGCCTCAGACCACGCCGTTGGAATTACGTCGGTGCCACGTACGATAAACGAACTGGTATGGCTACCCTGTGGCTGGATTCAAGGCCGATATTGTCGCAGAATATCAAACGAATTCAATTGGCTACCAAAAAGACTGCTTACATGGGTGGAACATTCCGAGGTCGCATCGCTTGTATGCAGGTTTATTCTGACCCTCTGACTGGACCTCAGATTAAGAAGGTCAAGAACCTTTGTAATAAACCAGGTAAGCCATATAAGTCTTGAAGTGGAATCCGTAAAATTCTCATGTAGGCTTGTAACATGCGGTTGCAATAAATAAATTTCCAGCCAATAATATTTGTTTTTGCATGCGGATTATTACTTAAGGGATAAGACGAGTGACTCTTATGGGGTAAATATTTTCTTCTCTCACCCACTCTCCCCAGCCCCCATAGGCGAAGCCCCAGCTTACCCTCCAAGAAAGTAATTTATCTAAAACCTCTCGTTCTTCTACATTGATTTCAAACTTGATAAAGGGATTCTACTATTTTGTTCCCGGACTTCAGAAGAGATTACGCTCTCACTCTGTTAAGCAGTAAATATATACATCAGTTGCAATACTTTTTTTAATCTTTTTTTTTTATGGTTTTTCTGAATTTTAAATCTACTGATCCTATTTAAATTACTTACAGGTCCTTACACGCCAACAACACCATCTCCTGGTAAGTGTTTGATTTGCATATATTTCAATTTGTGTTAATTACTGTAATGTTCTATAAATCATTCAATTTGTCACGGTTAAGGTGTGTCTGAATAGTGCGAAAGGATCATTTTTTCTCTCTTTCTGTTCCCTAGCATTGCCTCCAGCTCTGGCTTTCTATCCCTTAAACGTGCGTTACAACACCCGTGACGTCAGTAGGAGCAAAAACCCATCAGGGCGCACGGCAAATGTGCGACCTGGCCTGGGTCCAGACGGAAGGCCTGGTGGCTCCTTTAGGTTCAAAGGTCGTGCAGACAGTTACATAGAGTTCTCGAATAAAGGTCGTTTGGACGCCCGGAATTCCATCTCTATCTTGGCTTGGATAAATCCGGATGGACCAGTTGGTCCAATCTTCAATTACAAGCCTGACGGGTTTGGCGTGCACATGTGGATGGTCCGTCGGCGAGTGTTGCTGGTACGTTTCGTGACGCGTACACGAAAGTTTACAAAGCCAGTGCAAACGAACCTCATTAAACCAAAGGCTTGGAATTTCGTCACCGCTACCTATGATCAACGTTCGGGAATTGCCCGATTGTACATCGATTACAGGGAAGTTGCGTGGATGAGAATCGGCCGGATACGACTGGCTACGAACTATCCAGCAAGAATGGGAGCCCGTATTGGAGACAAGCGTTATTTCCGTGGACGAATAACTTGCCTGCAGATTTACGACGTCCCACTTCGACCGATACAAATCAAAGCCGCCAAGAGACTCTGCTTGAAGACAAGTAAGCAAAGCAATTCTTAATTAAATTTGCATTCGTATTACACAAGCATCTCAGAAAGATTTGAGGTGTGTTCCAAGAAACCTTTTTTCCTTTCTTTACTTGTTATCAGTTGATGAATCGATTCAAGAGTGATTCGTATTGAATAATTGATCGATAGCTTGATAGATCGAATTGATTGATTTGTTTGTTTGTTGTTTATTAATGCTTTCATTGCTTGGTCCATTACTGATCGATCGATTGATTTTTTTTTTTTGGCAAAATTTCTGCATCTAATTTAAGCTACATAGTTGTTAAAAGTTTTTACGTTATCACTATCGTGCTTTTCATTCTTTAAACAGAGGTTATAACCAAACCAACAACGCGACCGACACCTACCAAACCCACCCCACCAAGGCGTAAGTAACCAATCAGCAATGCTCTTTCTCCATTTTTCCCGTCTCTCTATAGGCGACCAGAGGAGAAAGGAAGAAGTCGCCTTTACTAAAAATGAAGTCACCTTTACCAATTAGTGGAAAATCTGATTTTTCGTTCTCCGTGTTTTTTTTTTTTTTTTCTTTTATCCCGATTCCTTCACTTCAGTTTATCCCTTAATTGGCATACTTTTAGATATGTATATTCACGAATCTTAAAAGTGTGCGGTTTTAGTTAGCGGTAATAAAAAAACTCCTCTGCCTTCATGCGAAAAAAGCAAAACATAAAATTTGAAAATTGGTTTGCTTTATGATCACATTTTAATTTGAGTTCTCAATGTTTGATTATTAAAACATTCTCGTCATAGCAATCTTCTCAAGTTCAAAATGCGCTTTGCTTGAATTTATTGTTCTCTATATTTTCTTTCTGTAGCTTGCCGAGCGAATATGGATCTTGGATTCCTTATCGACAGCTCCTACAACTTGCGACGAGTAGGGCGCGGAGCTTTCAGACTTCTTACACGTTACATTGCAAGACTTCTTTACACGCTTCGCATTTCCACTCAAGAGACCCGAGTCGGCATGGTTACGTACGCGTCAAGACCCAGGCTCCTGTTCCGCTTTAACCGGTTTTTCAGGGCGTCTTCCATGTTGTCGGTCATACGAAGAATTCGCCTTCAAAGGGGTCCTCTTAGGATAGGAAAAGCTCTGTACTACGCTCGTAGGTACCTGTTCAGAAGAAGGCGTCAATGTGGACGCAAGCGCGTTCTCGTGGTGTTTGCAAGTGCACGCTCAGTAGACAGAGTGCAAAGAGTGGGACGCGTTTTAAGGCGCATGGGAATTGAAGTGTTCGTTGTTGGCTTTGGTAGACGATTTAGCAAGGCGCAGTTATTCAAGATCGCTACAAATGGGCTGCACGTGTTCACGGCGACGCCGAGGACGTTGGCTGCAGTTCTGGGCGCCATACGAGCTAAAGCATGTTCAGGTATCTTATGGGTTAAATTTGTGATCAATAATTCACAGTCATGTTCACACACACTATCCTGCTTGAGAATAGTCTTTAACCCACTTAATCGAACAGTGACAGTTTACAAGTTGATATCATTAATAACAATCTCAACGGTTCTATTTGCAACAGTTAAAAAAAAGTGATTACGTTTAACGGTTATAATCAGCCCTGGATCACTTTACAGATCAGCCGCCTTTTAAGCCATCGGAATATAATTCAAGTAACAACGCGTTAAATTTGATGTTTGGTTTAAATTGGCCCTCAGCCTCTTCTTAACTTACCATTGATTCATTTAAAGATCTTTGTGACCTCCTTACCTTGCTTACCACAAACGATTCAATCGTTGTCGTTTTTATTCTGTTTAGTAACCGGATCAGCAGCCGCCAGAGCTATATTCCCATTTAACGGTGTGACAAGAGGACGAGATATAAGCATCAACCGCAACACTGCTGCAAGACTTGTCAACGTCAAGCCTGCACCAGGCCCAGACGGCCTTCCTCTTGGATCGTACTATCTCCAGGGCATCGCAAACAGCTACATATACTTTCCCAACAAGGGCTGCCTAGATACAAAGAATTCCCTCACCATAGTGGTGTGGGTCTACCCTGAGGGCAGCGGACCGATCTTCCACTTCTTCCCTCGCGGCTGGGGGGTACATCTTTGGATGAAGAATCCGCGCACCCTACTGGTGAAGTTCGTGCCTAGGTCCTTGCAGACCATCAGCGTTGTTACAAGCCGGCGAATCAAACCGAAGGCCTGGAACTACATAGCGGCAACCTACGATTACGTCACTGGTTTGGCCACTCTGTGGAATGATGCCATACCTATATCTCAGAGGAATATTGGAAAGATCCAACTGGCGACTAACTACCCAGCTATATCAGGGAAAAAGCCAAGAGATCGAAAGATTTTCCGTGGCCGGATAGCATGTCTTCAGATTTACGATCGAGCATTGAATGGGAGACAACTCGGAGCTCTGAAAAAGAAGTGTTTCAGAGGTTTGTTTTCAGAATTATCGTTGAAAGAAGTTTTCAATTTAATATCGATATCGCGCTATTGATATTGATCTTTTGAAATTTTCTTTGTTCTTCGTCAGCTCGACCCACGCCTACTCGTCCACCACCAGGTAAGACCAACTTTTCTATCTCACTTACAATATTCAATGAAAACTCTTGAGATTTGAAAGTTCGGTAAAAATGTAAATGGTAAGACAATTTTGGCTCGACCGACCGGAAAATCTTCGAAATAAAAGGAACGTCTTGAAAGGTAGTCAAAAATTTCCAACTGAAATATCCGAGTGGAAAATGTGCTTACCATTTGCAATTATTCGCCGCCCTCTTGGAATTATGATCAGGTTTAACTCGTCAGTAGTCTATCTCGGTAAATTAGGGGGTTTGGGGTAGATGGTAAGTGGCCAATCCGAATGAAAGTCACCATCAGGCATTTTTGCTTACCATTCGCACAACCGTTGACGAACCGCTTTCTTCATGTAAATGGCAAACAACCGGCATCTCTTTAGATTTTGACATCCATATTTTCAGCCTCCTTCGTCAGTGTTGACGGCATGTCCGTATTATTTTATCACCTTCTCATACATCTTTTCTCCTTTCAGCTCTTCCACTTCTAGTCGCTGTTTATCCACTGGACAGAATTAATGGCGGCCGTGACATCAGCCCACGAAAATGCCCGACCGCAAGGCGAGTTGGCGTGAGAATCGCCCCAGGTCCAGACGGACGAAAAGACGGATCCACCCAATTCTATGGCAACCGCAACAGCTACGTCGAAATCCCGAACAACGGCAAACTTGACACCGTGGCCTCCATTTCCATTCTGACCTGGGTTTATCACGAGGACATCAAAGGTCCTATCGTCAACTACAGACCAGGTCCCGGATGGGGCGTTCACTTGTGGATGGTTGGACCACGCACGTTATTTGCACGGTTCGTCCGCAGGGATGGAGTGTTTACCAAAGCAGTGGTCGTCACGAGCAGAAAGATACGGTACAGAGCCTGGAATTACATCGGTGCTACATACGACTACAAGACTGGTGTTGCCAAACTATGGGTGAACTCGAGGTTGCTTGTGGTGAAGAGTATTGGACGATTCCGATTGGCTACGAACTATCCAATCAGAATTGGTGCGCGTCGTGGTGACAAACGGTACTTCAAGGGAAGGATTTTCTGTGTGCAAATCTACAGTCGTGCGCTAAACCGGAAACAAATTTTGGCGGCTAGTAAAACGTGCTTCAGGCCGTGTAAGTAGTTGTATGTGTGGCAAGTGCTTATGCGTAACGTAATATCCTGGTTGAAAAATTACGCCTTATTTTTGGCGCGAACTTTCAGCGTTAATTTACAATTTTACGTGAAATACAATAAAATACAATAAGCCAGTCACAAGCCCGCAATCGTAAGCGTAATAAGGTAATCAAATGGTACTGACTCGAGAAATTAGGAAATGATTCCTGTTGCGTTTTGTCAAAATTCTAATTATTTCCTAATTTCACGCGCCACTATTTGATTACTTATACTAATTCTGTAAGTGTAGTACGAGCCGAACGTTTCACTACCGTGAAAGCAATTATCCGTGTTTCACAAGAAATTAATTGTAAACGGAATAATTGTAAACGCTGTTTTGTGTAATGCGAGAAGTAGACGTTACCTTCAATTACCGTAATTGCGCTATGCATATGAAAAAACAATCGTTTACTAATAATTTTCGAGAGGCGGCTCCTTCAGTATCTCAGAGATGAGATTCGAGTCAATACCCTTGTCTGCAGGATGGAATGATGAGGTTGCTTAGCAGAAAGACGTCCGCTTGACCTAACAATAGAATTGAAACTGGAAATAGTGAAAACGCAATTGAAGGCATGTTATGATAGAGCGGTTTTCATTTGAGTGTCGAAAAATAATTGGTTTTGACGCTACACGATTGGCTTAAAAAAAACTCACGCCACGTTTTCATCCCATCAGATATGCAGAAGTAAAACTAAAACTAATCGTAACTCGTTTGCACCTGTTTTCCCGCGCTTTGCTTCAGCTACATACAATTACTTCGAGTTTTGATAGGCTCACTGGATTTTCTCCGTCCTCTGTGATTGGCCAGAACGAATACTTTGGTTTTGTTTTTATAACACTCAATTGAAAACCGCTCTAGTATCCATTTTGTTGTTTTGTTACAATGAGTGGTGAATTAATCTCACCTGGCGTTTGTTTTCCTTCAAAGTGCCTACAACTAAACCGATCCCAACCACGACACCAAAACCGATAACGATACCTACAAGGCCGCGAGGTAAGATTAAGATCCAAGACCGACTAATTAATGCAAGGGAAGAACTGGTTGAACGGGTAACAGAAGTCCTCTTAACAATTAAGGAGACTTCTGTATCACCAATAGGCTATTTCCGAGCTACCTTGTGTTTCTGTTTCAAAACGATTCTTCGTGCAAAACCTTTCATGTGAAAATTAGTTTGATTTGCGGAATCGGAACTGACGTATTAAGGTTATTCTCCAGTATTGCATTGCGCATCCTTACTGCGCATAATTTCACGCGTGATTAGCGCGCGCGCATTAGAAACAATGGCGGCTTTTTGTTTACAGCTGGACCTCGCCATAGAGGTAAATCGTCATTTTCTTGCAAACGAGTATGGTGACCTATCATTTTTTTTTCTGTTGTTTTGAATTGAGTGATAAATTTCTCTGTGTAAAATAAATATGGACCAATTCTCAGTGTAGAACAAAAAGCAATCGTCGGAAACGGGAATTTAGCAACCAATCGTTACTACAATCATGATGCTGTTATAAGGATTTATATGGGTATAAACAAGGTCTGTTACTCCTAAACGAACATGAGGACCCCTCATTTTTATTTCAGAATTTAAGTTCCCATAATATAAACAATCAATAGGCAAAGTTTCACAAAAATCTCAGTGAAGGTTCTATTTCAGTGGAATGACCTTAACAGGTTTTCGTATACACTTACTAAATGTTTTTTTTATTTTTTTAAATTTAAGGACCATTCAAAGCCTCGGCATTCTACCCTCTCACATCTAAGACAAGAGGGCGAGACCTAAGCGTGTTCCGTAACCCACCAGGAAAGCTGGGATACGTGCGCTCGGCACCAGGCCCTGACACGTATCCTGGTGGCTCGTACCAGTTCTATGGACGCCGCGACAGTTACATCGAGTTACCAAACCGCGGGAAACTCGACACAAGAAGATCGATCACTATCATAGCGTGGATTTACCACGAAGGTCGCGCGGGTCCCATCTTTAACTACATGCCAAACGGCTGGGGCGTTCATTTATGGATGGTGTCGCCGAGAGCGCTGTTTGTACGTTATACGCGTCGCAGAGGACGGAAGATGACGGCGGCGGTTTCCAGTCGTAAGATAAAACCGCGAACGTGGCAGTACATCGCAGCTACCTACGATTACATAACGGGGTACGCGAAGTTGTACCTTGATGGTAAAGTGATAGCGCAAAGGAGAATCGGAAGGATTCGACTTGCCACAAATTATCCCGTCAGAATGGGCGCCAGAAGAGGCGACAGGCGGTATTTCCGGGGCCGAATCTCTTGCGTAATGGTGTTTGATGTCGCACTGAATCCCAATCAGATTGCACGAAGGAAGAAGCGCTGCTTTAGAGGCGAGTTTCTGTGACTGTCTTTATGTCTGTCAATCAGTCAGTCAGTCAGTCAGTCAGTCAGTCGGTCGTTCATTTATATGTCTGTCTGCCTGCTTGTTTGTCTTGTCTGTCTTTGTGTATGCTTAAAAGTCTCTGTGTTTCTGTCTTGCTGTCTGTCTGTGTCAGTTGTTAAGTCGATCTGTCTGTCTGTCTGTCTGTCTGCATGTATGTCTGTCTAATTATTGATGGTTCATTTTTTTGCTCTTTGCTTGTTCGTTTGCTTGTTTGTTTTTCAACTATGTTTTTCTTTTATTTGTCCAAGTAATAAATTATGCTTTACAAATTTCAATTGTGTAATGCATCTCATTGTGACATCTGTTTTGGCGACACAAAGGACCCAAACGTTCTTGCAGAGGTACAGATAAGCTTTGACGTAAACAATTAATTAATCAATACTTTCCTTGATTCCATTCCATTGTAGGTGGGCCGCCTGGACCAAAAGAAACAGGTAAGAGTGAATTGTGTTGGGTTATTATTACTGTTCCATATGCCATCTACAATCGGCGACAAAATGACTTCAGACAGAAACATTCCCCGTAGAGTTCCTTGTTTCCACATGTAGCCGTATCATTGACATTTATGTCTTTCCCTCTTTTTTCAGCTTGCAAACCCAAGATTGACCTCACATTTGTAATTGACGCTTGCAGCGAAAACGATCGTTTCACCAAAGCTAACTTCGTCCGAGTCAAGAACTTCTTGATTCATTTAATCGGCGAGTTCAGTATCTCGGTTAAACGAGTGCGAGTAAGCTTGATATTGTACGCGCAGTACCCCAAACTCCTAATTAGCTTCAGCGCCCGAAAACCCTACATCGTCAGAGTCATTAACAACATGAAGCTAGTGTGCGGTGCGCGCTACACCGGGGCAGCGCTGAAGTACTCTTACACTAAAATCATACGGCGGACCTCGAGGAAAAGCGTCCTGGTTTTGATGACGACCGGAGCGTCCAGAGACGACGTACGTGGAGCCACCGCGTTGCTGCAGCGGTCGAGAGTAGAACGTTTTAGTGTGGGTATCGGAAGGCGTTATAGCTTTAGTGAACTGCAGTACATCGCTAGCGATCGACGCCATGTATACACCGCCGCCTACAGGAATCTAGAGTCCATTGTCACTCTGGTCAAAAAGAAGATCTGTAAATCAGGTTTGCAACAGTCTTTACTTGATTAGATATGTTGTTAAAAATTTAAACTATTTGAGTCTATCTTGAATCTGTTGTTACTCTGGTGAAAAAAGACGATCTGTAAATCAGGTTTGCAACAGTCTTAACTCTATGAGATATGCCTTTAAAAATTTTAACTATTTCCTGAAATATTTACTCACTTATTTAATTCACTCGTGTAAAGCTCGACAATAGTTATGCAGGGAGGCGAAGCCAGTAAACAATATTCAGTTTCCCCGAAAAAAGTATCGACACAAATCACGCTTTCGTGTAGATCATTTTGGTAATTAAAGGAACAGTCTTAGAATTTTTTTTTTTGTAAGACGTAATTTTCAAAGGAGCTAACCTCGTACTCAAGTCATTCCTTTCGCATTTGCCTCAGTTATGCTCATGCTTTTCGGTTTAACTGTAATTTGTGTTGGCTAGCAAGTAACGAAACTGAAGGTCTTCTTACCAATATACTTTTTTGAAAATTGAAAATTGAAATTAATAAAAAGGATAAAAAGTACTAGTTTTGACGATAGCACACATCCGTACGTTAAGTCTTGTTTACTTCTAAACTTGTTTGTTGTCGTTTTTTTTTTCAGATAAATATGTACCACCTATGAAACCAATCAAACCCTATCCCAGGCCCCCGACGCGTCCGCCTACCCGTCGTCCTCCTAAGCCCGGTAAGAGACCTCTTTTAACCGTACACAGGAGTTCTTCAACCATCAATATACATGGGTTATTGACCAAGCGTAAGGTCAAGATGGCTGGATATTGGCCAAAAAGGAACGAGGCTTATATTCAACCATGTTGACCTAACAAATTTGGTCAATAAAGGATATGTTGTATGGACTTTGATGAACCTGCCTCGGCTTAGGGGAAACTTTTTCTTGCCAGACACAGCGCGTAATCTCGAGCAGGCAACATAGCGCCATCTTTTCCGCTCGGGTATATGTAGCCAATAGCGCTGGATTTGGTTCATCTTGCGTGCTCACAGAGCTAGGCATATAAGTAACACTCAGACTCATAGCCCGCAAGGGCTACGGGTCAATAGCCCATGAGGCGGAGCCGAATGGGCTATTGACCCGTGGTCCTTGAGGGCGAAGGGTCTAATTGTTTTAGTATCACCCAACTAGTCGGACAGAAAAGGCAATACTAAAGTTAGCAAACGCAAGATGAAGAAATATTAATTTGGGAATAAAACGAAAGAAAGCGTCACGCTCGATTGCGCCAATTTCGCTACTCGAGGACTATTACAAATAGTCCTCTAGTAGCGAAGCCAATTAAAATGCAGGATTTGCATTAGTCCACTAGTTGGGTGATACTAATAATGTTTATTCCCACTCAGATTAATTTAGTTAACCTGTCGTATTGTTATCGCCGGTATTTCCATTTGTTTGTTATTTTGGTTGTTGTTGTCGTTGTTGTTGTTGTTGTTGTCACAGCTCACATACAGATGACGCTCGCAATCAACTGTTCTTCACTGCAACAAAACTTGCAAACGAGACGTTCAGGCTGATCGTGACACGCTGCTTAAGGAACCTTTTTTTTTTCTGGTTTATTTCGTACTGCAGGACCAGCCCGTGCCTTGGCGATTTATCCCCTTCAATCTCGCACCAGAGGAAAAGACGTTGGTCTCTATGGCAACCCACCAGGTATCCTAGGCTACGTAAGGCCAGCGGTGGGCCCTGATGGACGACCTAGAACATCCTACCAGTTCTATGGCCGTAGAAACAGCTACATCCGCTTTCCAAATCGCGGTCGTTTGGATGCGCAAAATGCAATCACGTTACTTGCATGGCTTTACCCAGAGGGCCCGGGACCAATCTTCAGATACGGTGTTGATTTCTCCGTCGGTAGGGGGCGTAGTTTGTCGCTGCAAATCTTCCCGCGTGGATCGCAAAACACCATAATTCGCCCCCTGACTGCGCGCGGCGTTCTGCGATATCGCACGTGGCAGTTTGTAGGCGCTAGCTATGAAAAAAGAACTGGGCAAACGAAGATTTACGTGAACGGAAGGCTTGTTTCTCGTAACCGGCTAAGAAGGGTTCGTCTTGGGACCAATATTCCTGCAACAATGGGAGCTGGAGGTGGTAGATATTTCCGCGGTAGAATCTCCTGTATGCAGGTTTATGGACGTGTTTTGACAAGATGGCAGATCATCAAGCGAAAGAGAAGGTGCTTTAAAGGTGAATGAAGTCGTTATTTCTATGAATTAAAGCCAGTTGTTTGTTACTCCTTTTTTCTGATAGGGTAATAAGGAAATTAATTAACAAAAATAGTTTTTAATCCAGCGTGGCAGTGCTGCCAGGATTCAGCGTGGCCGAATGGTTAGGGCACCGGACTTGAAATCCGGAGGTCGCAGGTAAGTCCCCTTAGGACCACTAGCTGGTGGTGTTCTCAGTAGTCCCGAGTTATGCCCCTCGGCCACGCTTGTAAATAGCCAACTAATCCATCTCCTGCCAGTTGAGATTTTTAACCAAGTTATGTTCATTTACATTGTATTTGTTTCATCATTTGTTTCCATTGGCCCTGAAAAACCCCATTTGGGGAGTGGTCAATTAGAATATTAATTTTTATTAATTTTTATCCATGTGAGTTTGCATCGGATGTTCGGGCATTTTTTAACTAGAACTTATTGCTGAATGTAACGGTACCCATGCCCTAAAAGAAATTCAAAACATTTTCTGCTTGCATTCCTGTACACACCACATACCTTTACTCACATTGCATTGTAATGTAAAAGTTTTATCTCTTACTTTAGTTTTATTTACATTTAATTTTCTTCTTAAGCAGGACTCCTGCTTATATATTGCGGCGATTATTGTTATTGTTACATCGAATTTGAACTGCTTTCCCATTTTGCCCAAAAGCTCAGCTCTTTTGTCCTTTGTATTTCACTTGTGTATAATGACAATTGTATATTGCATTGTAGGAGTTCGCCCACTTCCTGCTCGGCCGAGACCACGGCCATCACCACGCCCAACACGACCTCGGCTCCCCCCAGTACGACCAGGTGAGGAAATTACTTTGGAGAAAGTCAAATGACTTTTATAGGCACCCTGAAGCAACCAACGAGAATACAATATCTTGCCTTCGGTTGAAAGAATATTTGTTTTTAGTGGCGAGTACATTCAAATTTTTCTCTCGCTCTTGTACTTTTTTTTTCAATGGCTCTCATCTATCGTTAGTAGACATCTGTTTTGGATGTCTCGATATCAAATCCTGTCGATGTCAAATGCTTTTTTACACTCCAGCTTTCTATTGTTATGGTATCCCCTTTCTTACTCAACTATAGCAATCTAGATTAATAGCTTAGTCCTTTACATAATATACAATTTCAGTACAAATCAACGTAGCAAAGCAGATTTACCATAAGTCTGTTCTACATTATATTTTTAGTTGTTCGTCCCGCACGAGCCCAAGCCGTGTACCCACTTACCTTAAGTACACATGGTCGCGACATCAGTTTATACAGCAATCCCGCGGGAATCCCGCGAAGGATCAGGTACGTGCGAGGCCCTGATGGAAGACCGAATACTGCGGCGCGATTCCTTGGAAGTCCAAACAGCTACATTGAGTTCCCTAACCGTGGTAAACTGGACACTAAACGCTCCATCACCCTCTTGGCTTGGATCTTTCACGAGGGACGTGCAGGACCCATCTTCAACTACATGCCAAACGGCTGGGGCGTGCACTTTTGGATGATTACACCGACGACGCTGTTTGTACGGTTTACGCGTCGCAGAGGTCGGCGTTTTACCGCAGCTGTGACGAGTAGAAGGGTGTTGCACCGTCGATGGCAATTTGTAGGAGCCACGTACGATGGAAGGACTGGAATTGCTAAGCTGTTTGTCAACAGGCGTTTCGTAGCAAGAAGACGCATAGGAAGAATACGATTGGCCACTAACTATCCTGTCAGAATGGGAACTCGTGTTGGAGATAACCGCTACTTCCTCGGTCGAATCTCGTGTATGCAAGTATATGATCAGCCCTTGACATCATCACAGATCCTTCGACGAAAAAAGAGATGTTTCACACGAGGTAACATGCAGACAACGTTCTCGAGAAAGAAATTTACTCCGCTACTTTTATTTCTCTACTAAATGTGCTTCCAAAGTAACCGAAGTTCTCATGCTAATCTGGAAATTTTCACAAGTGTTCGTTATTTAGAAAGATAAATTTATTCATTATAGAAAACTGAGTTGAATTAATTGTTATTGACGAGTTTTATTCAGCAAGCTTGTTTTTCTTTTCTTTTGGTTTTCTTTTTGTTGGTTATTTTTGGAGAAAAAGATCATATTTACAAAGTTAGCATTTTGTTCTCATTGTTGTTGTTTCAGGCCCTGTGATTGTGCCAACAGTCATTCGCCCAGCCGGACCAGGTGATTACTCCTTTTTCTCTCTCTTTCACTTACTTTACTGCGCTTACTGGGATCCGCCCAAATTATGTTCTCACTTTAAAAGAAACCCAATACACTTCTAAAGAACGGGATCTTTCTACTCCCAAAACTTCATCACCATCCACTCCGCTACAACTGTAGGTCTACTTTAAATTTTACTGAACCTCTGGGACAGCTTTGTCACGAATGCTTATTGTTTTTTTTTTTTTTTTTTTCTCTCTATAGTTTGCCAAGGCAAGATTGACCTGGCGTTTGTTATCGACGCCTCCGGAAGCATCGAGGCCTCAGGCAGAGGAAACTTTAAGCGGTGCCTCAATTTCGTTAAGAGATTGGTCGCTTCCTTCAAAATCTCGAGGAAGTACACGCGCGTGGGAGTTGTCGTGTATTCCAGCAGGGCACGAAAAGTGTTTGGCTTCAACAGATACAGCAATAAACGTCTCCTCATGAAAGCTATTGACCGTATCCCGTACTTTCGGAGAGGCACAAGAACAGGCTACGCTTTGTCCTTCGCTCAGCGGTATCTGTTTAGAGGCAGGCGCAGAAGACGTAAGAAGGTTTTGATCGTGATGACTGACGGGAGATCCGGTGACCGCGTGCGCGGTCGAGCCCTGGCACTACATCGCTCAGGAATTGAGACCTTTGCTGTTGGTATTGGTAAAAATTACGATATCAGACAGCTCATACAGATAGCCTCCACCAAGAGACACGTTTATGTAGCGAGATTCAGAAACCTGCCGAACATTGTGCGTGTTATAAAGTCGAAAGCCTGCAAAGGTACGTTAGTTGTAAAGTAACTTGTTTTAGGTCAGTTTGGTACCACTATTTCACTGACAATTCAAGAGTGGTTTAAGCAGTCGTTCGACCTTTTCCATGCCATGTGAAGTTATGAAGAGTTCATGTAAATGTGGAAAAATCATTAGATGGAGTAGAATACACATTCCTATCAAGCATCTGTTTTACATTTGTCTTCCCCTTGTTTTATTGTTTTGTTTTGTTTGGTTTTTTTTCTCTTGTTTATTTTGTTTGTTTTTTTGTTCTGGTTTGTCTCTTTAAAGGTGCACCTGCGATAAACTACCTCAATATTCATACGGTTGCAACTTGCTTATAAATAAAATCTTGCTATAACTCATCAATTTTCTTGAAAATATCCTCAACATTAACAACAATTGACTACATCGTGAGACAAACGATAATACACTTTATTATAACATTAATATACCTTGATATTGACTTTTCAGCTGTTCGACCTCCTGTCAGGCCCCCCATAAGGCCTCCAATTCGACCTACAGCCCGGCCTCCAGTCAGACCTCGTAAGTTTGACCAAGTGTTTTGTACAACACTGTATACTTTAAACATAGAGTATTTGACGGTAACCTTCCGTTTTCCCGTCATTTTCAGGTCCTGTTCGTGCCTCTGCTGTGTACCCTCTGACGTCAAGAACACGTGGACGTGATATCAGTCTGTTTGGAAATCCCTCGGGGATCCCTAGGAACGTTCGATTTGCCCCAGGCCCCGATAGAAAACCCTACGGTTCCTATCAGTTCTTTGGTCGATCCAACAGTTACATTGAATTTCCAAATCGGGGCAAGATAGACACCAAGCGATCAATCACTTTGTTGGCTTGGATTTACCACGAAGGCCGCGACGGACCCATCTTCAACTACATGCCGAACGGCTGGGGCGTGCACTTTTGGATGATTTCACCGAGGACCCTTTTTGTACGGTTTACGCGCCGTAGAGGACGTCGATTCACCAAAGCAGTGATAAGCAGGCGAGTCGTGCCGAGGCGATGGCAGTTTGTTGGTGCGACTTACAACCAACGGACAGGACGAGCGAAGTTGTTTGTCAATCGAAGGTTTACTGCTAGTAAATATATCGGTAGGATACGACTCGCGACTAACTACCCGGTGAGAATGGGCGCCCGTATCGGTGACAGGAGGTATTTCCGAGGACGAATCTCGTGTATGCAGGTGTATGATCGGGCCCTCACAGCGAGACAGATCTTGCGTAGGAAAAGGAGATGCTTTAGAAAAGGTATTCATCGATGACTAATTATATGAACATAAAGCAGTTATTTACTAATTGCACAATTTTAGGACATTTCGCGACATAGTGGACGAGGTAAATTGAGACGTGCGTGCCTCAGTACCATGACAGCCGCGTTTTTGGCGCGAAAACTTTACTTTTTGGGAGACGTCATTCCAGTCAAAAATATTGCCCATGTTTGTTTTCCCAAAATGTTCATGAAGTTATACAAACTCATCATAGCGGACTGGCTAGCCTACCTTGTTTTTTATAAATTCAAGGATTAAAACTTTACCATGTTTAAGTAAAATCAATTCATTCCATCGCCCTCATCTTCGCTTCAGGTCCAGTCATCGTTCCTGGCGTTCCAAGTGGTCCAATTCGGTCAGCTGGAAAAGGTATGTTTTTAGTCTTATGATTGTTTGTTTCTTAATGAGGAGTTTATAAGAAAGAAGGCACTCTTAATAACGTTTTTTTGTGAAATCTATGCGCTCCGATTGGCTCCCTAAACGTTTAAACCGGCTTACTTTTCCGCTGGTTTAATACTAGCTTACAGAAAAATTAGTTTTTTTACCGAACTGAAGATGAGAGCCTCTATTTAATGCTTGCAGCCGTAATCATAGCTTGCGAGAGCAGACGTATTTCCGGCTGTCGCTTGTTTCCGTCTCGGTGGAGAGCAGCGACAGCCGAAAATACGTCTGCGGTCGTAGGCTAACGAAGTTGGCGAATTTCAGGATGCGATAGATTCTTCTAGAAGTTCAACTTGTTTTTTCCGTGGCCCTATACCCACATAGGGTTATGGTCGAAGAAGAAGAAAAGTGGAATATTTGTTTGTAGCATGCTTTCTTCTGTCTATCGTGGTGTAAAAACTACTTTTTAGTGACTAGAAAGTTACAATTCAAGTAGCTACGAAAGTATTGCTACACAAAGAAATAGTTTACGTTACAAAACGTCTTTCTACATGGGGTAGCAGCTAAAATGAGTGTTGTTGTTTCTGTTTTCTGTTTTTTTGGTTTGTTTGTTTGTTTGTTGCTGTTTGCAAAACTTTCCTTCCTTCTAACTTACCGCCTATCGTTTAGAATTATCTTTTGCTTTACAGTTTGCCAAGCTAAGCTCGACATCGCTTTCGTCCTCGATGGTTCCGGAAGCATCGAGGCCTACGGCAGAGGAAACTTCAAACGCTGTCTCGACTTTGTGAAACGATTGGTCGTTTCCTTCAAACTCGCCAGGAGATTTACTCGTGTCGGTGTAGTGCTGTTCTCGTACCGTCCCCGTCTCATATTTAGGTTCAGTACCTACAGCAGGAAGCGAGATATCCTCAGAGCCATCGACAGCATCAAATACCCAAGAGGAGGTACCAAAACAGGGCTAGCGATGTATTATGCGCAGCGGGTTCTGTTTAGGCGCAGGCGCGGTAGCCGAAAGTCGGTGATGATCGTGATGACGGATGGTCGTTCCCAGGACCGCGTGAGCGGAGCCGCCCGTACGCTCAAGAGGAAGCGTGTGACGATATTTGCTGTCGGTATTGGCAAACGGTACAATATCAACCAACTGTTCCAGATAGCGACGTCGAGAAGACATGTTTACACGGCTGGATTTAGGAATTTGCCGTCAATTGTCAGGGTTATCAAGACAAAGGCTTGTGCAGGTAAAGGAATTTTGTTGTAAGCTGTTTGTGTGTTTTTTTGTGTGTGTTTGTTTTTTCCTTTTTTTATGTTCAAACCTTTTCGAATTCTAATTGGTGTCATAACAAAGCTGATACCAGCTCAGGTAAAATGTCCAGTATTTCAGTCCGTCTATACCGATCATTGTAACAAAAAAAATTAGGGATCATCATCATCATCACCATCCTCGTTTCCTTTTCTCCGAGGAAATAAAGCTTGGGAAAGAGTATTATCATCGATGGTATGAGTGAGGAGACATAGTTTCACAGTTGATGACAGTCGAGAATAGGGGCGCAACTTGCGATTTTGCTCCATTACGGATATAAATTGTCATCATTATGGTAATCATAAATTATGTTCAACGATTGGTTTAAACCGTTGCCTAGATCCAGGGTGATTGACACCCAATTTCTCGTCACCATGTCCGTACATTGTTGAGCAGAAATGTGATCAGTATAAACAAATCATCAACTTGAGAATATAGTGTTGTAACTTAAATTCTTCGTGGTAATGAAACGTAGAAATTTATGGATTGTATTTTGAAATAAGATTTGACATTTTGTTCTGATCGTTTCTCTTAAGGTGCTGTCAAACCAGGAAAACCTTCTCGTCCAGCACGTAAGTGGTAGAACTTTCTAAAACTTTAACATCAAACTTGTCTTACACAAAGCTATTCCTCCTGTTTGGTGCTTAATGCACAACAGGAACTTCATGATCGGCCGCGCTCGTTTTTCTTATTCAACTATACCCGGGTTAATTCTCTCCCTTGAGGGCAATCGTCACTGCTCACAAATACAAGGGATAAGTCTCTAGAAAAAGTTCAATAACGAGGCGCGCGAAGTCTAAAAATAGAATGCAAATTATTGGAACCCCGCGAAATTCAGATAACATAAGCGTGTTTCGAGAGAAACAAGAGGAAAATGAGCGCCAAATTTTCGTTTTAAAAGTCGTTGTAGAAACACTTGTTTATGCGCTTGAAAAAGCTTTAAATCTTCCACCATTCCGTTTTGTTTGTCTAAGTTTGTCTGAGTTATAACGTCACTCGCGCACTTCGCTATTCAAGGTTCTTTTTTAAATATGCATGATTGCTTCTCCAACCCTTTACTAACTATCGTAAGATATTGATTTGTATTATTATCAGTGACGTGCCATCTCTTTATCTATGCATCAGTCTTAGGGATTCAATTCCAGACTAAGCTATTCGCAAAACTTAACGACTTCCCGGATTATAATCTCGATTTAAGTAATCGAATCGTATAAATTGAAGTGAATTGTTCGTTTCCAAAGGTTATGTGCGCGCCATGGCTCTGTACCCGCTGTCATACCGAACTAAAGGAAGAGACATTGGTGTGTTCTCCAATCCATCTGGAAGACTTAGCAATGTTAGACAGGCCACTGGTCCAGACAGACGACCGAACACTGCAACGCAGTTCTTTGGAAAACCAAACAGCTACATAGAGTTCCCTAACAACGGAAAGCTAGACACGAAGCGATCTATCACCCTTTTGGCTTGGATCTACAATCAGGGAAGCGCTGGTCCTATTTTTAACTACATGCCGAACGGCTGGGGTGTACACTTCTGGATGACGTCCCCTATTACGCTCTTCGTTCGTTTCACGCGTCGACGAAGACGGCGCTTCACTCCTCACCTTCAGTACCGTGGCGTTAAGCGCAGACGGTGGCAATATGTTGGCGCCACGTACAACGGAAGGACAGGTGTGGCCAAATTGTATTTGAACAGCAGAATGGTTGCAAGAAAACGCATTGGAAGGTTCAGGTTGGCAACGAATTATCCGGTTAGAATGGGAGCAAGGGTTGGTGACAGCCGCTTTTTCCGGGGAAAGATTTCTTGTATGCAGGTATACGGTATGGCTTTGAATTCTAGGCAGATTGCAGCTCGAAAGAGGAGGTGTTTCCTGAAAGGTAAATCTTGACAAACAAATAATTCTGCGTGTTGTTTTAATTGCCATGAATGTTTACAGAGACTTGTTTTAATGCCACTACACGAGTACAGCAGCAAGATGTCGACTTTTATCAACTTTCAATATCATGGATGACAAAATATTCCTTAATTTTGGCGCGAAATTTTAGCATTAATTTATAATTTCACATGTGAAATTACAAAATTGCCTTGGCAACGTTTGGCGCGAAATTTTTCGATACCATAAACAAGTCAAAACCCCGCGATTGTATGAGTAATTTGTCACCCGCGATATTAGAAGGTAATCAAATGGTTTACTCGTGAAATTAAGAAGTAATTTAACTTACGTTTTGTCAATATTCCTATAGTTAGAATTTTGACCAAACACACGCGAAATTATATACTAATTGCACTTCTCACCATTTAATTACCCATAGTTATTAAATTTCTTTGCTATAGAATGTATGACTCGTACACCGTTGAGTAGTTGTAATTTACTGCATTGAATAGTTTAATCAAACCCTCCCATGCAACGCATGTCATAGTAGTCAGACGAAGCAGACGAGCGCGAGCCATCAACAGTATTGTCGGCTTCATTATACCGTTAAACGTAAAAGTAAAGGGTGATTTCATAGCTCTGTTATAATTGTTTCTGTTTTGTAGGTCCAGTCACACCTGGTCGACCAGTCGTTCCAGGCGGAGTACCATTCCGTCCAGGAAAACCGAGTAAGTATCAAGATTCATTCTTTGATCATTACAGTTGACTCTAGTGACGGACATGCTATCTCGTGTTGCTCCTCATATTGAAGTTGGAATTGTTCCTCGCATTTAAAAAATATATTGCACACTAGCACTTTGCCGTTTTTGTTTGGATCAATTAGCTCAGAACAGCCAACTTAACTCAAAACAAAATTCAGTTACAACTAAAATAACACGCAAACTTCTCCTCACTTCTTGGTTTTCCTTACGACGTACGCAGACGCTATAAGACGTTGATAATCAGCACCTTTTGGTTGGAAAATGTACTAACAAAAGGTGCTACTTAGCAGCGCTCCACGGCGTGTATGTTGCTTATGCTTATGCTTGTGCACATGCTCTAGTGAAAACCAACCTATTATTATTCTTGCTCATGCACTTCCATTTCTCCTCAGTGTGCAAAGCTAAGGTGGATATCGGCTTCCTCGTGGACGCTTCTGGCAGCATCGAGATGTACGGTCGAGGGAACTACCAGCGCGTCAAAGACTTCGTCAAGGAAGTGGCGGGAAGCTTCCTTATCTCCAGGCGCGGAACACACGTCGGTGTGGTTGTATTCGCCAGCAGACCAGAGCCGGTTTTCCAGTTCAACACCTACTACACGCGGCGTGAAGTCATGAACGCTGTTCAAAAGATCCCCTACATCAACGGTGGAACCCGAATCGGCTTAGCAATCCGAAGGGCTACGCGGTACTTATTCAAATCTCGTCACCACCCCGGACGAAAGAAGGTTTTAGTTGTCTTGACCGATGGTATTTCGTACGATGACGTCATAGTCCCCGCCAGGAGGCTTCGTCGCACGGGTGTTTCCATATATGCTCTCGGAATGGGTCTTAAATACAGTCGACGACAGCTGGGCAAGATTGCGGGAACTCCCAGACATGTTTTCACCTCTAAGTTTGCGACTCTACGAACTGCCGCTCGTAAAATCGTAAGCCGGATATGCTCAGGTAAGTAAATTGGAAGAATTCCTTGACTTCGTAGACCATTTCCCGGCTCTTCAAAGTTGAAAGAAAGAAAACAGAGCTGCCTACACTACTAAAAACACAAAACAGCTACTGACAGTACTTCTGTACCTTACTTACAATACAATATCAATTTTTAACAATTTTTGTTTTTTTTAAAGGAACTTTACTTTCGTAACAACAATATGTACCTTTTAAAAAAAAATGCATATCCTTGTATTAGTGTACAGAAGGAGTATAAGTACTGTAAAGTTAAAGCAAACATTGCAAAATAATTTTAAAAAAAAGGAAACAGAGAAACAAAACATTACCAAGGTTATATTTCCGTTATATTCCAATTTTTTACCAAATGGCGAGTTTTTCTTGTCCTATCTCAGTTATGGCGTAAAGATTTTCCAGCGTTTATATTTGTTATACGGCTGTTGTCTTATTATACTTGTCCCATCCAGAACCAGGAGCCAAACCTGTTAAACCAGTTGGCCCTCGACCTGTGCGACCACGCCAACCAGGTAAACATGACCATTTATCAGTTAGAGCGGCTTTCAATTGAGTGTCGAAAGTTATCAGGCAATTACTTTGGTTTTGGTTTTGGTTTTACTACACTTAATTGAAAACGGCTCTATCGGAAGTGAAATAAAATGAAAAGAAACGGGAAAACAAAACCAGACAACTCATATCAGAGGAAATTTCTCCAAAGCTCTATACAATACTGAACCACTAGATTCTTAAAACCAGAAGATTTTCATATTTGTATTCGCAATCTGACGAAACCTACCTTTGCTGCCTTTGTAATTACATCTGCAAATGGTTAGACGCTCAGGTCTTCTCAAATAAGGACTATAAACCGTGGGCCCCTTGTCCCGCATCTTCAGTGTTACGCGGTTAGCAGGGTGGCGTTGTAGAACCCACACACTTATCGAAAAGAGTGGGTAGTTCCCGGTGTTGTGGTCTGGCCTTGTCGTAAGGGTTGATGCTTTACATAGGGTTAACCTCATTGTACCTTTCCCCCTTGGAAAGAATTACTATGACTACTATGACTATGACTACGACTACGACTACCATATTACCATATTATCTCTCACACGCAGTGCGTGCCGTGGCAATTTATCCCCTGAATGGAGGAATGCAAGGTCGCGACATCAGCTTGAGTAGGAATCCAGCGGCTATCTTAGGCAAAGTCAGGACCGCGCGAGGACCTGACAGAACACGTGATGGCTCGTACCAGTTCCTGGGTAAATCCAGCAGTTATATCCAATTTCCAAACCACGGAAAGCTGGACACAAGACGGTCCATCACTCTTATGGCGTGGATCTTTCACCAGGGTCGCGCAGGACCCATCTTCAACTACATGCCAAACGGCTGGGGCGTGCACTTCTGGATGATTTCACCGAGGACGCTGTTTGTACGGTTTACGCGTCGAAGGAGACGCCGCTTCACCAAGGCGGTGATGAGCAGGAGTGTCACGCCTAATCGATGGCAGCTTGTTGCTGCGACGTACGACGGAAGGTCGGGACAAGCCAAGCTGTTTGTGCAAAATCGGTTTGTGACGCAAACGTTCATTGGAAGAATACGATTGGCTACAAACTATCCAGTCAGAATGGGAGCGCGTCTTGGTGATAATCGTTTCTTCCTTGGGCGCATCTCCTGTATGCAGATTTATCCAATGGCACTAACGAGAAGACAGATACTTGCACGCAAAACCAGATGTTTCAGGAAAGGTCAGGCAAATTACCAACCTTGTTATCGTGTTACACGTTGATTGCTGACTCGAGCTCGAAATTTTATGGCACTTTTTCACCAATAAAAAAAAGTACGAAGCTTTTTTTTATGTTCCTAGTGAGCAACATCATTGGCCAGGCTGAGTTGCTTGTGGACATTTATGCCATGTATGACTGCTTGTCATGATCAGAAGTTTTTCTAGCTTTTTCCACCGACACCTAGGAGCGTGGGCCACGACATTATCGTTAAATCTCGTGGTAAATGATGACGGCCAATGTGTTTTTTTTTTCGCCACAATCTTACTAAACATGCGTTCTCTTTTAGTTTTCGTAAATTTCGTATTCATAGCTCTACCTACATTGAAAAACAATGTTACAGCTGAATCTCTTTCAGCAATCGATCGAGCCACTTTGTACTGCTCTTGTTAAGTTTTTCTTTTGTGCTTTATTCAATGTAACTAAGACTTATCTTTTTCAGTTGTTCGGCCTCGTCCCAGACCTCGACCAAAACCTAGGCCGAAGCCACCGATTCCAGGCCTGCCTGGTGGTCGAGGTAAGAATGTTTCTCAGACGCTACAGGCACGGTTTTAGTTATCAACCTGAATATATTTAAAGACAATATAGTTCTTCATGGCTGATAACAGCATTTATTACAATTTAGGGACTAATATGTCTTAATAATAAATGGCAAAAAAAAGAAACAAATAAAATGGCAATAACAGTAATAATGAGACTAAAGTTCTAAATAAAGCGATGAGGATGGTCCGTGAAAAGGTTAGAACCCCACACAAGACAGACCACCTATATATTAAATATGAAACTCATTGAATAAATGCAACGTTAATTTCCTTACAAAGTCGCTCTCACCGGTCTTAAAAACGCGCACATTCGAACCTCGCGGTTTCCTGCTAAAATAATTTGTTCTCTATTCGCCACATAGGTTTAGCTACATGTATGTGGAAGTTTCTGCTGAATAATCAATGTGCAATTACCTTTTTAGTTTGTCGCGCCAGAATTGACGTTGTATTCGTCGTCGATGGCTCGGGCAGCATCGAAGCTTCTGGTAGAGGTAACTTCAGGCGATGTCTCCGCTTCGTCAAGAACATGGTTCGTTCGTTCACAATATCAAGAAGTTACGTACGGGTTGGTATCGTGTTGTATTCATCTCGTACACGACTGATACTCACCTTCAATCAAAACCGTGGAGTTAACAGCATACTCCGAACCATTGACAGAATACAATACCCTAGGCGTGGCACTAGAACAGGCGCAGCTATTTCCTTTGCCCTCTCCCGCCTGTTCTCTGCCTCCAGGAGAGGGAGGTCGAAGGTCCTGATTGTCATGACTGATGGCCGGTCACAGGATAATGTAAGGGGTCCTTCCAGCATACTGCGCAGGCGCGGTGTAAGGATATTCTGTCTTGGTATTGGTAAACGCTACAATATGCAACAGTTGTTACAGATGGCTGGTAGTCGTCGAAACGTCTTCACGGCTGACTTCCGTAACCTTGGCTCTGTGGTACGAGCTATTAAGCAGAAGGCTTGTAAAGGTAAGAGATGTAAGGAAGATGTCTTGTTTTATAATTAGTTTTTAAAAGCATAAGACATAAGTAGCATCACGTTGTATTAAACGGAAATCTGAAAGTGCTCGTGCAAAAATGAAGAATTCCTTTAGCAAAGAATCCACAACAATACAGTAGGTAGCTTGCACTGCAGGCTATGCTCAAGCCCGAACGATTTGCAGAAGCATAAGCGTAAGAAAACTCTTGTGTGAAGGTACGTAAGATAAGCAAAAGAAAAGACGCTTTTTTGCCTTTTCATGTGCTGTGTACATTTCACTAATGTAAACCGGCTTGAGATAAGCACAAGCAGAAATAATAATGATGATGATGATGATGATGATGATGATGATGATGATGATGATAGATGTGATCCAATAAATATGATCTAATAATCATAGATATGATCCTCCTCGTCCGCCGTCTCCTCCGATGCTACTGGGCTTGCGTATATCTCGTTTTGTTATGTCTATATCACGTGTATGAACTTCCAAGGTTTATGCTTGTGCTTATCGCACAGTGTGAACCAAGCTCTAGCTTTATAGTTATTTTGATTCCAGTTATCTGCCTTACGCAGCTGCAAGTTCGTTATTTACTCAACATGAAACGCATTGTGACCTTTTTTCTTTCTGTATCGCCTCTGTACCTAACCCTTGGACCATCAATTGAAACCGGTGTTGGGAGTTGAAAGGAATTTACTTTTAACGCTGTTATGCTCAACAGTAAAAAATTAACCAATATTTTATCGGACTTTCAAACGTACTGTAGTGAGTGCTTATCATTTGGATTTGATGTTGTTTGTTGGTTTAATGAAAGCTCCTTTTCTTTTTCCCGCAGCTGCCAAACCGACTAGGCCAAAGAGACCAGGAAAACCTGCAGGTGTGTGTTTGCCTAAAGAGCAAAAATATTACGTTTATTTTGACATTTTTTTAACATTTCTCCTGTTGTTTAGTTTTCTTTTAGTACTCTTGGTATCAAACAAAGCTTAGTAGAGAAATCGTTTGTATACTTCCTAAATTTTGTATTTCAATTCTATTTTGTCCGACAGCCGTTGGCCGCGCAGGCGCAGTTTACCCGCTCAGTTCCTCCACACGAGGTAAAGACGTCAGCACCAACGGCAACCCACCAGGAAGACGCAGCTACGTCAGAAACACGCGTGGCCCCGATGGCGTGCCAGGGACGGCAACGTTTTTTTACGGCCGTGCTAACAGTTACATTCAGTTCCCGAACCGCGGTAGACTAGACACGAGGCGATCCATCACCCTCTTGGCGTGGATCAAACACCTGGGACGCGCGGGACCCATCTTCAACTACATGCCGAATGGCTGGGGCGTGCACCTCTGGATGGTCACACCAAGAACGCTGTTTGTACGCTTCACACGTCGAAGAGGACGGCGTTTCACACCCGCGGTGACTAGTCGCACAGTTCGGTATCGAACTTGGGAGTACGTCGGTGCTGAGTACGATTATCGAACTGGAATCGCTCGGCTGTTTGTTAGAAATAGATTTGTTGCTTCGCGACGTATTGGACGCATAAGACTGGCCACTAATTACCCAGTTAGAATGGGCGCCAGGATTACAGACAGGAGGTACTTCCGTGGTAGCATTTCCTGTATGCAGGTATACAAGAAGGCTTTGTCTGCCAGACAGATCCTTGCTAGGCGAACGAGGTGCTTTAAGAGAGGTAGGGCGTTTTTGTTTTCACGGTATTCTTATATATAATGTATGTTGTCGTCTCTTGTGTTTTTGTTTATCTATTTCTGTTGCATGTAGAGAAAAGGCAACCATAAAAAGGCTTACAAGTACAACATTGTGACATTGGACATTGAAATTAAATACTTGTTTATCTCATTATATACGCTTCCGTTTTTCTTCAGCTGTTAAGTAATGCTCTTCTCAAGGTGACACAATTGAAACAAGTAGATACGAGAAAAATTGAAAGAAAATCACGATGTATTCTTTTTGTCACTTTTTTTTATTATTCTTTCACCATTCCTCTGATGCCTTACAGTTCCACGACCGCATCCTCCACGACCCAGACCGCCTCGACCAAGACCCAGACCTAGGCCCTACCCTGGTGGAAAAGGTATTTCTTGATTGGCGTACCTTCAAAATCCGTTTTTGAATCAAAGTTCATTGATTTTTTTGGTTTTCGGTATTCGTGTCGACAATCGTTGAGTTCAATTCTGAGCCATTTTATTTACGTGATGTTCTCAAAAGTCCATCGCTTTGGCTCTTGACGCTTTTAGAACACTCCAGAAAGACCTTTCTTTCATGATTAGCGGTGAAATGTAGCCTCAAATCCTGGTTTAATCGTCAAGCTCTGCTAGTGGTTGACGGAAACAAACTTCCACCCTTGATATAGGTCAAATGACAGTTACGGATGACGTTTACTCAGGCGCGCCATCTTGTATACATGTTCGTCTATCACTAATTTTATACCAATATTTCTTTGATCTTCAGTTTGCCGAGCCAGAATCGATCTTGCTTTCCTAATCGACGCCTCCGGAAGTGTTGGGCGTGCAAACTTCCGCCGCTGCTTAGCTTTTGTCAAAAACATGGCGCGTGTGTTCACCATCTCCAGAAGCTTCACCCGATTCGCAATTGTTCTTTACTCGTCGCGACCTTCCTTGATGTTCGGGTTTAACCGTTACACCAATCGACGGTCACTGCTACGAGCGATTGGTCGCATACGGTACACAGGTGGAGGTACCAAAACGGGCTTCGCGCTTACGTACACTTATCAGAGGGTCCTTCGCTTTAGCAGGCGAAGAGGCAAGGTCTTGATTGTCATGACCGATGGTCGATCTTATGATAATGTGTTACGTCCTGCTGTAAGGATTCGGGGCAGAGGTATACGAATACTATCCTTCGGAGTTGGTAAACGGTTCAGTATGGGACAACTACTGCAGATGTCAGCCAACAGGCGAAATGTGTTTACTGCTGATTTCAAGAACTTGAGGTCTGCGGTCAGAAGTCTGAAAAGGAGGGCCTGTGCAGGTAACCCACAAATATAACTACAATAGATATCAGTTATCATTAGATGTTTTGATGACGCAGTATACAGACAGATCTAGACTCCCGCGTACTGGTTCTTTTGTTTCACAACAAAAGGAATGCACTCTATCTCAAAAAAACAGTTATTTACAGCGATAATGAGTGCTAAAATGTCAAACTAGAGCCGCTGACGTTTTCCGACGTTTTCAGTTTCACAGTAGTTCGTTCTCAAACTCAAGTGTTTGGATCCCCTTTGAAACAGTGCGGGGTTTTCGGACTAAGTAGAGTCATAACTTAGTTAACCGCACTCTTCGAACTCAATTTTCATGCTCTACCAAGAGGAGTTAATATATAGATTTAGCCAAGCCTAAAAGCGTAGCTCCGCAATAAAAATCAACTAAGAACTGCTTAAAATGAAATCGTTCGTATCATTTTTTAAGTCAATTTTTGCACGCTCTCTTTTTCTGTTTCAGCGGCAAAACCTCGACCTCCTCGACCCGTCCAACCACCAAAACCAGTGGGTAAGTGTGCGGAATAACAAGTACTGATGTTTTGGTTGAAGCAACGAGATTTCATAGGGCTTACGCTTATCCCTAGTAAATACGCCCTTTTTTGGCCAATCAGATACAAAACAAAAGACGTTGTTGACTTAGTGGACGCCCCCCGCCCCTCCCTCTAAGAATTTTAACAATACAAGTAACGGGAAAGGTTAAGGGGGTCGCCGTCGATTTTTTTATTGGCCTGTCTTTTTAAATTTTTGGTTAATCAGATACAAAACAAAAAGTGGTGTTGACTTAGTGCGACTCGCCCCGCCCCTCCCTTCTAAGAATTTTAATTATACAAGTAACTGGTGTGGTTAAGGGGGTTGCCGTGGATTTTTTGATAGGGCTGGCTCCTTAAATTTGCGCCCTTTCCCGGACCTACACTGGACTGGTTTCCGTTTGCGTAAAACATAGGAACGCTTCATATCAAATGCAACAACTCGTTAGGAATTTATTTGTCTCTCATTCTTTTAAAGATAAATATTTTTCTACTGTGTCATTTAATTATCTAAGGCAATTCTCTATTTTAGCTCAAAGACAAAGTCTGGAGTATATTTTCAGATCTAAACAACTCAAATTCTACATCAAAGGAATTGGGTTTGTCACGATCATATTTAGCCTGAAACGAATTAAATCCCCCCACCCCAGCCTCTTTTCCCTGATTTGTTTTTCGCCAACAATTAGAGAGAAACTCGCATATATTTAGTATTCTAGCGGACTTGCCTGTATCGAGCTACTGGCCAGCGCCAAATGTTCGCACAGGCAGTTTTTTCCGCCTGCATATTACACTTTACCATATGTGGTTAACTATCAACATGGCATTGAAGAGTAACATCTGTTTTGGGTATAATTTTCCCTCTAGCTATAAGACGAGCCGTCGCTGTTTATCCGCTGAACCGTTACACCAAAGGAAGAGACATCAGCTTCTCAAGGAATCCCCGCGGAACACTCGGCCGAGTCAGATACGCCCCTGGTCCTGATAATTCACCGGGTGGCGCAATAGAATTCTACGGTCGCAAATACAGCTACGTTGAATTCCCTAACCGAGGTAAAATCGACACGAAACGTTCCATAACTCTTCTGGCATGGATCTATCACACTGGTCAAGCTGGACCCATCTTTAACTACATGCCGAACGGCTGGGGCGTGCACTTCTGGATGGTTTCTCCTAGAAACCTGTTTGCACGGTTCACGCGTCGAACAGGGAGGCGTTTCAGTCGTGCTGTCTACAGTCCAAGCGTGCTACCGCGAAAATGGCAGTTGGTGGGAACAACGTACAGCTACAAAACCGGTATAGCCCGTTTGTTCGTGAACTCGAGGTTTGTGGCGTCTAAGCGTGTTGGACGATTCAGGCTGGCGACCAACTACCCGGTCAGAATGGGAGCTCGTGTTGGAGACAGACGATACTTTAAAGGACGAATCTCTTGTATGCAGGTCTACGGTCAAGCGTTGAACAGGAACCAGATTCTGGTTCGGCAGAAGAGATGTTTCAAACCAGGTAATAATCCCTGGGTCCACAAAATTCAGTAAAGTTACCAGGATTTTGAAATCTGGGCAATCACTTTGAAACGACCAAACTGTTCATTGTGCATGACCTCTGCCATTTTGACCAATATAAATTGTCGTACCATTGTGAAAGTTTTCTTTGTTTTATTTTTTCTCTATATTCGTAGTCCCAGTTAGACCCAAGCCAAGACCAGTGAGACCAGTGAGACCAACCAGGCCTAGACGTAAGTGCTGTCGTTTGTTCCTTCTTCCCTTCGTGTTTTCGTTGCTTCGTTTTTTCTTCCCTCCTTGCCTTGTTGCCTCGTCCCTGCGTTTCTGCGTTCTCTTGTTGCCTCGTTCCTGCGTTCTCTGCTTGCCTCGTTCTCTCGTACTTGCGTTCTCTTGTTACCTCGTTGCCTCGTTGCCTCGTTCCTGCGTTCCTGCGTTCTCTTGGTGCCTCGTTCCTGCGTTCTCTGCTTGCCTCGTTCTCTCGTTCCTGTGTTCTCTTGTTGCCATGGTTAACACGGACTGAGTAACGAAAAGGAACAAATACACATAGCAAAACATGCGACTGGCGGCGTTATCTGTATATTTTTTTCTCTTTTTAGTTAAAACTCAAGCGGTTGCCATTTTCCCGCTGAATGGCGGCACGAAGGGAAAAGATATAAGCACACGTAACAATGCACGGGGGATACTTGGTTACGTCCGACCCGCGCCTGGACCAGACGGAACACGTGACGGCTCGTACCAGTTCTACGGAAGAAGCAACAGCTACATTCTCTTCCCCAACCCAGGTGGCTTAGACACCAAACGTTCTATCACTCTCTTAGCGTGGATCTTCCACCAAGGACGTGCAGGACCCATCTTCAACTACATGCCAAACGGCTGGGGCGTGCACTTTTGGATGATTACACCGAGAACGCTGTTTGTACGGTTTACGCGACGTAGAAGACGCCGTTTCACAGCCGCGGTCTTAAGCAGGAATATCACACCTGGACGATGGCAGTTTGTTGGTGCAAGTTACAATGGACGAACAGGCCAAGCGAAGCTGTTTGTTAATAGAAGGTTTACAGCGAGGAAGTACATCGGGAGAATACGGTTGGCGACTAACTACCCGGTGAGAATGGGAGCTCGTATCGGTGACGGGAGATATTTCCGAGGACGAATCTCGTGTATGCAGGTGTACAATGGGGCTCTTTCCTTGCGACAAATCCTCTCCAAGAAACGAAGATGTTTTAGGAGAAGTAAGTTGTGGTAAAGTTGTTGTTCTCTTTTTGATGTTTTTGTTGTTGTTGTTGTTGTTGTTGTCAGACTGTTGGAAAAAAAAATTATTATTTGAGGTCTGAAGAAGTGTTTGGGAAACCTCGAACTCGGTCTCAAACTCGAAGTTTGCTTTTTGGTTGGATATTGCCCGCCTTAATGACTAAGTATACAGTGTGTTCGTATACTTCAAAGAAAAATCTGTTGTGATTTATTCATTGGCCCCTTGGTGATATTCTTGAATCCGGTGATTTTTTTAAGAAACTCGTCCCTGGCCTCGACCGCGACCAAGACCTGGCCCCAGGCCGCGACCGAAACCATTGCCAAGACCGAAACCTCGACCCAGACCTAAACCTGGACCAGGTGAGAATATTACAGCACTGTAAAACGCTATGCCACGGGCTTGAGGTCGTAACTCGTAGCTGGTTTCACCAGTATCAAACAACTTAATCTGCTAAGAGGAAAAGCATCGAAAAGAACGTGACGATTGAGAAGTATGACGGTGAAAAGAAAACAATGTTGACTAAATTCAGTTCTAGTCGATCTTTAAAGTCAATTCTCTTAGTAGAATAAAGTAACTAAGATGGCGAACCTCCAGATACTATGAATTTAGAGCGATCTTGCTGTTAGTAAGTAAGTGTGGCAAACATGACGTAACATCCAAGAAGACCCTCCCTTTGAAAAAAGTTAAATCCAGTCAGTTTATATGACTGTGTAACAAGAGTTGTGTCGAGGCCATTATAGACTTTTGTTACACGTCGTCACTTTCCAGTGTATCCGGTTGGAAGCCGATCAGTTTCGACCCGTTCGTGTTAGCACTTGGCGCTTTAACTAAATTTCGCATACTCTTCTAAAATACTCTCTTGGTTTCATCGTGTGTATTTAGTGGGCTTAGCTTGGGAACGAAATTATGGCAAAAATATTTTCTCACGCACCACTGGTAGCCATGTCAAGCTGACCGCCGCCGCCTGACCTGTATTGCAAAATCAAAGCTAAGACAAGTAAAATTACGGTAAAGACGGAAATAGCGAAAAAAGTTCAAGGCTTGTAAATTACACTGGTATAGTGTAAAAACTTAAAATCTTTGGGTGGGTGGGCAGGAAAGTCGGCAATGGTGGACGCGACAAAAACAACTGCTCGCCTCACAGGTCACATGACCTATACCCATGCCCCAGCGGTGCGTGTGAAAAACCATTTTCACTTCTTTCGTTTCACTCAGTTAGTAGGACATGTCTCATGTTTAGAAAATGTAAAGCCTAGTTAGAAAACATCTTACAATTGTTACATGTACTCACACATGGATCTGTGTGACAGTGTCGTCTACAGCTGAAGTTGTATTTTTTTTTTCCCAGTGTGTACAGCCAAACTCGATCTTGCCTTCCTCATCGATGGTTCTGGTAGCGTGGGCTCGGTAAACTTCCGCCGTTGCCTCTCATTTATCAAAAACGTAATCCGTGGATTCAGGATCTCACCACGATATGCTCGCGTCGCGGCTGAAGTTTACTCTTCCACTCCCCGCAGGATTTTCACGTTTACTCAATCCAGAAACGCGTATCAAGTTCTCAGAGCTATAGGATCAATACGGTACCCGAGCGGGGGCACCAACACTGGAAAGGCTCTCTGGGATGTCCTGAGATACATGTTCGGCGGTAGAACCAACCGGAAAAGGGTCCTTCTTGTCCTGACCGACGGACGATCCCAGGACCACGTGCTGAAACCCGCACGGGCGCTAAAACGCGCCAATGTTGAGATTTTCTCCGTGGGCGTCGGTCGGGGTTACAGTATGACGCAACTGAATGAGATGGCGACTGACCGTAGTCACGTGTTCACTGTCGATTTCCGAAATCTCAATTCTATCATAAAAGCTATCAAAATGAAGGTTTGTAAAGGTAAGTGCGCTTTTAATACCGAGGTTGTTACATCGCAAACTGTGTATTGATATGCTTTCCGTAAAACCCTTTTATGGTGTTTTCAATCAAAGTAAAAATTATTCTTAATGTTAGGCTTAAAGATGCGCAAAATTGTCGGGTTTTGTCCTGTAATCCTGTCTACTTTGTCTACTAAAATAATTGGACTACTCGCCCTCGTTTTTTCTGAGCGAAAACTCTGACTCGTAGTCTAATTGTTAATTGAACTTTCACTGAGCTTTGATTGTAACTACACTACATTTCTTTTTCTTTACTCAAAGGGGGACGAAAGCCGCCATCACCTCACAGACCATCAGGTATTTACTGAGATTTTCTCTTCTTGTTTCATTTCGTTTCCGTTTAGTTGTTTTTGTTGTTTTTGTTGTTGTTGTTGTTGATGATTTTCGATCTTCGCATTCATTTCTTTGTTATCTTGTCATTCGCACCCTTGGACACCTTATGTCAACTGTTCTCTGACTGGGCAAGAATTATATTTGCAAGTGATAATTGTAGAAACGACATTCTAGTACATCCGACTATTTCAAGTAAAATCTGATGAGTTTATAATCCGTTTATTATTTTAAGGAACGCTTCGAGCCGTTGCTGTGTATCCATTAAATGCGCGCACAAAAGCACGAGACATCAGCTTCAGCAGAAATGCACCGGGTATGATGTCAAATGTCCGACTAGCGACAGGTCCCGACGGAAGGCGCGGAACCAGCTACGAGTTCCTGGGGCAAAAAAACAGCTACATCCAGTTCCCTAATCTCGGCAAACTGGACACGAAGAAGTCAATCACCATTCTCGCTTGGATTTACCACCAGGGTAGAGCGGGGCCCATTTTTAACTACCATCCGAGTGCTTGGGGTGTCCACTTATGGATGGTTGGACGCCGCGCTCTATTTGTTCGTTTTACGAAACGCAGAACTAAAGACTTTACCGCCGCTTTGGTGAGCAGAACTGTCAAGCCTAGCCGCTGGCAGTATGTGGGCGCATCTTATGAACACACAACCGGAACTGCCAAGTTGTTTGTTGGAGGAAGAATGGTTGCGCGAAAGCGGATTGGAAGAATAAGGCTGGCTACAAATTATCCTGTGAGGATGGGAGTGCGGGTAGGCGATGGAAGATATTTCCGTGGAAGGATATCTTGTCTTCAAGTGTACAACGTTGCCTTAAATACACGACAAATAGCAGCACGAGCAAAGAGATGTTTTGTACCAGGTATGCTCCTCTAATTCCATTCGCGCCTTGTTTTCATCTATACCAGATGCGTAATGTAGTTATCCTATGACTGTTTTACAGGAATAACTAGGTTCTGTATTTTGTTGTTGGGAAATTGTTTTGATAGGCCCCGTAGGTTTAGATTTGTTTAGTTTAAGTTGTTTGTTTCCAGATTAAGGATAGCTATGCCAAACATATAAGTCATTCCGGGGCTGCGTTTGCCTCAATTATAAGAGAGGCTTGATGAAAAACCTTTCGTCAGTTTATATAGGGATAAATTTGACTTTTAACATTTTTTTTTCTTTTTTTTTACTTACAACACTAACTCTATTTACATTATATTGCTCTAATTATTTACACTATTTAAATTACAATAACTAAACGACTTACATTACTAACAAATACAGTTACACGACTTACACAATTAAGAAATACAGTGACGACAAGGGGCAAAGAAAAAAAATACTGAGAAGAAAAATAGCTAGTTATCATTACAGCTTGAGGTTGTAGTACAGAAACATAAAAAAACAGACCAAAGGCATGTGGTACATTAAAAGTAAAATGAGTTATGCATCTGACAGGAGATTAGAAATAGATTAATGGGTAGGAGATAGATAACCCTACAGAAAATATAATCTAAAATATTAATTAAATCCTCATGTATCCTGTAAGAGGTTTCCATTTCTTCGTGTCTCCACTTTTTGTTTCTATCTCATATTGTAATTTTAGTGTGCATATGAAAAGCGTAAGATTTGGATGATCATTTTTTGTTTTAGCGAGCCATATGTGATATCGTGCTAAGACAAAGCAGTAATTTATAAGAAGCGCAAATTGAGAGATATCTGGCCTCAGACCCAAAGCAGTAATATTTGTCAAAGCATAATCTCTAGGAAGTAAATTTAAGTTTTTCAGCCATTCAGTAAGTTTATTCCAAAAGTGAGATGTTTGACGGCATGACCAAAAAAGATGAATTATTGACTCAGAGGAGGTGTGACAAAAACTGCACTTTTCATCGCCCTGTAGACCTATTCTAAATAAAAAGTTATTGGTTGGTACACGTCTATGTAAGAATTTAAACTGAAACTCTATCAGCTTAACATTTGCAGAAGGTGAGGAAATTATTTTTCCGTTGAAAGATTTAACACTGAGATGACCTCAGCGTGTCATTTTGAGATGGAGTCAAAAGACAACTCGCAGACGGTCTCTATGGGTGTTAGAGTATATCTGGTTTAAAGAATACAACGAGAGAGCGTGTACCGTTTTTACCAATTTCTGTAATATTCAGTCACTGTTGTAGAGAATATGAGCTTTGATGCAAGAATGACACTTAGCCAACAAAATAAATGTTAAAAGGTTAATAGAGGTGCCTCGTATTAGAAGATGAAATCTAACAACTACTTAGTGGACGTGAATTAATCAAGTATCTATCAATCAAACTTTCCCAGGACTTCCCAAGCCCCGCCCACCTCCGCGCCCAACAGGAAGACTGTTCAAACGCAGGGGTTGCTACAGAGACACATCCCGCCGAGCCATGGGCAGGCTTCTCGGCAATCTACGAAGAAGGAGAGACGCTGTCATGCGTTGTTTCCTCTTGGCGACCAGAAGAGGGTACCGAGCATTTGGTGTCCAGGATGGAGGCGAATGCTTCTCTGGACCGCTGGCGCATCGCACCTTCAGAAGATATGGCCGCACAAACAGATGCAAGAATGGGAGGGGAGGACCTTGGGCTAATGACGTTTATATCATTATCAGAAGAAGTAAGTTAATCAGGTGTTTGAAATGGTCAAGTAGCTTGCATTAATCCAACTTTTTTTTTGAAAGAATGTATTAGTGTCGTAGTATTGATCTGTTTTGTTGTAAGAACGACTATCTTGTGGAGGTCTGCTAAAGAGAAAGGCAAGCAAAACTTGGATATTTATTAACCTGAACAGAAACCTTGGTTGTACTCATGGGCTGTACGATGTTGTTCTTCCATTTTAAACGGTCGAGAAGTTTGAATTCATTCAACCTTTTTTTCCTAAAAGCAAGTATTGGTGTCCTAGTATCGATCCTTCTGTTGCAACAAATCATCTTAACGACCAATTTAAATAGAGCGGATTTTAATCGAGTGTTGAAAGCAATCAGGCAATTACTTTGGTTTGGTTTTATTATGGTTTGAGACTGGCTTTGTCTTAATGGTAAGTAATTGGTTTGGGTTTGGTTTTACGACATTCAATTGAAAACTGCTCCATACTTGGAGACAGTGGAAGGTGAGCAAAGAGAAAAGCATAGATGGTTATGGATCTGAACAGAAAAACTGCTGTTCGTTCTTTGGTACTGATTGGCTGTAAGGACGACTTTTCTTTCTCTATCTTTGCGCTCAGCGATGTCGAAATTGAAGTGAAAACTTTATGTTAACTACAGAAGCTTGCATTGCTATTAGAATGTAAATCTTGTTTGGTTACCATTGTAGAGCCTATCCCTCGTCCACCTCCTCGCCCCAGACCTCGACCACGACCAGCATTGCCAGGTGAGACGGAGTGCAACAGCTTCAAACCTAACTTGAGCTTTTCACCATTGGTTACACGTCGTTAGAATAAGATTGCAAAACCTTTTAATTCTTGTTTCACTTACGTTTTACAGTCTGCACGGTCCGTGTGGACCTGGGATTTATTGTGGACAGCTCAGGAAGTGTTGGTCGTGCCAACTTCATCAGAAGCCTGAACTTCATCAAGAATCTGGTCAGTTCGTTTGTGCTATCTCCTCGAAATTCCAGAGTGGGAATCTTGGTGTACTCTCATCGTGTCGTCCCAGTGTTCTCCTTCAGTCAATACAAAAGTCTGCGCGGCGTACTCCGAGCCATCGATAGAGTCAAGTACATTGGCGGGGGAACCAAGACAGGTCGGGCTCTTTCTTACTCCAGGAGGTACCTGTTTGCAAGGAGTAACCGGCGAAAGGTCTTGATCCTGTTGACAGACGGGAAGTCATACGACCGAGTTCGAAAGCCAGCTGCAGTGTTACGCAATATGGGTGTGCAGGTTTTCGCCGTGGGTGTTGGCAAACGAATAAGCATGAAACAACTCATTCAGATTGCAAGCAATCGACGGCATATTTTCACAGCGGACTTCAGAAACCTGGGTTCGTTCGTGAGAGCGATTAAGCAAAAGGCTTGCAAAGGTAAGTATAATAATGTTCCAATGTAATGAAAAAGTTCTTTTTAGCAAAAAGAGTCTATTTTACCTGCCTGTTAAGTAAATTCTCAGTTAATAATCAAAACCTGTCCCAGTCCAGTTTTCTTCATATCGGATTGTAGGACATGAGCATAATCAATTAATCCTTTATGTAGCCACCTAACGTCTATGAGTCAAAAGCTCGTTCAAAATACGTACGTGCTAACTAAAGATAAACAGAATGTAAATGGAAAATCGCAAGTATTGCCTCATTGCAATTTCAGTTAAGAGTTCTTGCCTTTGTTTCAGGTATTACCAAAAGACCAACAAAACCACGTAAGTGCATCAATTTTATTTTGTTTCTATGTGAGATGCTAAAGTACTTATTCTGGATATGTCTTCTGATATTACTTAAACTGTGATAAGGTTGCTCTTTCCATTCCTACCTCTGTCCGTGTTTTTATACACCACTGTGAGTGAGGCACTAGAAGAGGAGACATATGCGATGGATAAATCTCTATCGAAGAGATAAAATGCATCGGTTGCACATATCAGATGATTGTCCTCCTCTGGATAGCAATTCGTCTACTGGATAAAGATTTCTTTTTTGATCAGCTGGGGCAAGGACTAGCCTTATTGACGCCAGTTGAAAATGAAATAAGTGTTGAAACAAACCCGTCCAAACTCAATACAGTTTCTTTGCAAACATTAATTAATTTCAAAGATTTAACTTTGTTTTTGTCTTGTTTACAGACGCCATGTCAGCTGTCGCTATCTTCCCCTTCAGTAAAGCTTCCAGAGGAAGGGAACTTCGCAACAGGAGTCCGCCGGCACGTTACTCGAACGTCGTGTATACCCCCGGTCCTGACGGTCTACCATACGGTTCATACTACTTCCGTGGACGACCAAGCAGCTACGTTGAGATCCCTAACCGGGGGACACTGGATGTGCGGAGCTGCGTGACAATCTTAGCTTGGATCTATCACCAAGGACACGCTGGACCCATCGTGAACTACAAACGCAACGGCTGGGGAGTCCACTTCTGGATGGTCAACCCGAAGACACTGTTTGTGCGCTACACGCAGCGTATTGGACGCCGTTTCACCCACGCTTTGGCGTACCGAGGCGTCAAACCGCATACATGGCAGTTCGTGGGAACATCATACAATAAAAACACTGGTGTTGCCAAACTTTATATTAACGGCAAGATGGTGGCGCGCCGCAAGATTGGAAAGATTTCATTGGCTACAAATTACGAGATTAGAGTTGGAGCACGCCAGGGTGACCGTCGCTACTTCCGTGGACGAATTGCCTGCTTGCAGTTTTACAGCGCTGCTTTGACCACCAACATGATCCGTCGACGAATGAAGGCTTGCTTCAGAAGAGGTAAATGTGAGCCTTAGGCGCGCTGTTATCAAGCAATAGCACAAAAAAAATTATTTTCAGGAAATTTCACTTTCATCCAAAAAAATAATATATAGATTTAGCCAAGCCTAAAAGCGACGCTCCTTGGCCGCTTTGTTAAAAACCCGATTAAGCTAACCCTGGATAAGCGATAATTTTGATTTGTGTTTTGTGACTTAACGGTAAGGTTTTCTGTTTATATTTTTGGCCTTCTGTTTTGATTTTGAATAATCTCAAGCCCTGATCCTAAAGTAGTGAAAAACACTTGTATGCACTTTAAATTTATACTTCGGTTAACTTTTAATCCTGGGTTAACCCAATTTCCGAACAACACGGCCCTAATTACAACAAATTAACCTGACAAGAGCCTGGAATCCAATCCAAAACAAGTACTTAGCCAGCGGTCAAATTTAAAAAAAACGCATGACCTCGATGAGCTATAAACCTGAGCCCGCATTAAAATCACATGATACTGGTTAGCGGATACCTTGTTTTGACAGATGTCTATTCAACCTAACATGGATGTCAAATATCAAAGGCGTACGCTGTAAACCAAGACTTGGTATTAGCTGGAGTATGGCCGCCGTGTTGCGCGACGTCGTCGTCGTCGTTGGGCGTACGCGCCCGCGATCCATGCCCCTAGTCTTAGAACTTTGCTAGTCTTTGTCTCTATATCGTGACGGTCTACCCTTACCTGGAACTTCATCTCTTGATAGTCCAAACAACGGCCATGTTGGTCTAATATGGCCGTCATTTTGAAACAAAGTGTAAATTTTCTGGTCTAATAACTTTTTATGTAGTAGCTTAGTGGTTTTTGTGTGGATATCAAGATGTAAAACTGTAACGTAAAACTTCATCTCTCGATGGTGGAATCCCATTTCTTCAACGGGTCAAAAAGAGAATGATGTCAAACATGTTCCGCCATGTTATTCTAATATGACCCTCATCTTGAAACAAAGACCAATATCTTAGGTCTAATAACTTTTTTCCAAGTACCTTGCCAGTTGTTGCCTTGACATTAATATAGTCTACTCTCGCCTGCAACTTTATTTCTCGATATTGTAATCCGATCTCTTTTACGGGTTGAAAAGAGGATTAAGTCAAACAACAGTCATGTGAGCCTAATATTGCCGCCATTTTAAAACGAAGTGCAGCTTTTCTGGTCTAAAACATTTTTATTTAGTACCTTGGTACTTTTTGTGTGGATATCAAGATATAAAACTGTAACGTAAAACTTCATTTCTCGATGGTAGAATTCCATCTCTTCAACGGGTGAAAAAGAGAATCATATCAAACATCCGCCATGTTAATCTAATATGGCGACAATCTTGAAACGAGGTGTAACGTTTGTGGTCTAAGAGCGTTCTTCGTAGTACCTTGCTATTTTTTTTCTTTACATCAAGACAGTCTACTGTCGCCTACAACTTTATCTCTCGATGTTAGAAACCCATCTCTTTATGGGTTGAAAAGGAGATGATGTGAAACAGCAGCCATGTAAGTCTAATGTGGCCGCCATTGTGAAACGAAGTGCAACTTTTCTGGTCTAATAACGTTTTATGTAGTACCTTGGAAGTTTTTTGTTTCAATATCAAGATATGAAACTGTCACCTATAACTTTATCTCACGATGAAACGAAACCTGACATCTCAGGTCTAATAACATTTGTCTTAGTAGTTCGGTAGTTTTTGTCTTTACATCAAGACAGTCCACTGTTGCCTGGAATTTATCTGTTAGTGTTAGAATCTCATCTCTTTCACGGGTTAAAAGGAAGATCATCATTTCAACGGGTGGAAAAGAGAATGATGTGAAGCTTTCGCCATGTTAGTCTAATGTGGCCGCCATCTTGAAACAAAGCCCAACATCTCAGGTCTATTGTTTTTCTTAGAACTTTACTCGTCTTCATCTCTATATCGAGATAATGTACTTTCGCCTGGAACTTCATCTATTGATATTAGAATCCCTTCTCTTCAACGGGTTGAAAAGAGGATATTGTCCAAACAACGGCCGATGTTTTACATCATCCTCTTTTCAATGTTGATCTCATATGACCATCATTATGAAACGAAACCTAACTTCTCAAATCTAATAACATTTGTCTTAGTAGTTTGGTAGTTTTTGTCTTTACATTAACTGAAGACAGTCTACTGTCACCTGGAATTTTATCTCTTGATATTAGAATCCCATCTCTTTCACGTGTTAAAAATAGGATGAAGTCCAAACAACGGCCAAGTTAGTCTAATATGGCCGTCATCTTGAAACGAAGTGTAAATTTTCTGGTCAAATAACTTTTTATGTAGTAGCTTGGTAATTTTTGTGTGGATATCAAAATATAAATATAAATATGTCACACAAAACGGGCGAAAAAGATAATGATGTCAAACATGTGCCAAGTTACTCCAATATGGCCGCAATCTTAAAACGTAGTCCAACATCTCAGGTCTAGCAACGTTTTTCCTAATACCTTGCCAGTTTTTGTCTTTCCATCAAGACGTAAAACTTCATCTCTCGATAGTAGAATCCCATCTCTTCAACGGGTGAAAAAGAGAATGATGTCAAACATCGGCCATGTCAGTCTGATATGGCCGCCATCTCGAAACGAAGTCTAACATGTCAGGTCTAATAACATTTTTGTTAGTACCTTGCTAGTTTTTCTCTTTACATCAAGACAGTCCACTTTTGCCTGGAACGTAATCTCTCGACATTAGGCTCCCATCTTTTTCACGGGTTAAAAAGAAGATGATGTCAAACAACGGCCATATTAGTGTAATATGGCCGCCATCTTAAAACGAAGTTCAACTATTCTGGTCTTATAACTCTTTTATTAGTAGCTTGGTAGTTTTTGTGTGAATATCAAGATATAAAACTCTCACTGAAAACTGTATCCCTCGATGTTAGAATCCCATCTCTTTAACGAGTGGAAGATAGAATGATGAGAAACATCGGCCATGTTAGTGTAATATGGCCGCCATCTTGAAACGAAGTCCAACATCTCAGGTCTATTGTCATTTTTCTTCGAACCTTGCTAGTCTCTGTCTCTATATCAAGACGGTCTACTCTCGCCTTGGAATCACATCTCCTGAACGTGTTGAAAAGAGGATGAAGTCCAAAGAACAACCGATGTTTCACATCATCCTCTTTTCCCTGTTGATCTAATGTGGCTGTCATCATGAAAGGAAACCTAACTTCTTTTTTTTTTGTTGTTTTAATTAATTAACAACTGGCGTTTTCTTGTTGTAGGTCCGATGCCTGTTCCTATTCCGAGGCCGGGACCTGGTGGAAGAGGTGAGTATCGGGAGGCAACTAATTAAGACTTTTCATGGCGCCTGTTTTTTTTTTTTTTCAACAAACTGTAACTCAGCCAGCAAGGCACTGGATCCGTTGCTCTCTGTTGTCGTTTAGAGCGCGCCTCTTGTGTCCATAAAGTTACCTTTTCCTACAGTCTTCTTCGCAGTTCACTGTTTAAGGGTTTGAAATAATTAATTTCTCAGTGATCTCCACATAAAGAAATTTCGATTTACTTAATTACTTTAAAATGAACTAATGCCACATTTCTTGTCATTCCTTAAAACAAGTACTGATTCACAGTACTTTCAACTTCTTTACCCTTGGAATTGTTTCAGTTTGCAAAACACGACTCGACCTTGGTTTCATCATCGATGGCTCAGGAAGCGTTGGTCTGTCCAACTTCAAACGCTGCCTTCAATTCATTAGGAACATGATTCGTACCTTTGTCATCTCGCGTCGCTTCACGCGAGTCGGTGCCGTCCTTTATAACACGAGAGCCTTCAAAGTATTTGGTTTCAATCGGTACGGTAACAAGAACCAAGTCCTGCGCGCAGTAAGGCGTATAAGCTATCCTAAAGGAGGCACCATGACGGGACGGGCCATCAATTATGCGTACCGCTATCTCTTCCGTCGAAGTAGAAGACGAAAGGTGTGTATTATCATGACAGACGGACGATCGTACGACAGTGTGGTGGGTCCTGCACGAAGCATGCGCAAGGCAGGAGTGGAAATCATTACGCTTGGCTTGGGATTGCGGTACAATATAAGGCAGTTGAGGCAGATGGCTTCCAATCGTCGACTGGTGTTCACAGCACGATTTAGAAATCTGAATTCTGTTGTCAGGGTTATTAAAAGGAAAGCATGTGGTGCGACAGGTTAGTAAAAGGAAGAATGTGAAATTCAGGCATTTTAATCCCAAGATTGCTAAATTTAAAATTAAGAAAAAAGAAAGGAAAATCTGTTTGGTACAGTAAGATGTTAATTAACGAACGGCACAACAACAAAGTTCTGATAAATAGCTTTAATTTAAACGGTCACTCTTCAAAGTTTTAAGGCCACCAGCATGATAAACAGTAACGCCTCATGAAAGTACTACTCAACAGCTTTTATTGGAATGGTCACACAGTAGGGTTTCATCCTACACATCATATTAAATAGAGTTTCATCCACGTGGCAGTTGTAATGGTTCCAACCACGGATAAGATAGGGTCTTCTACACACGGTAATGATTTTGTTCCATTAGAGAACAGTCGAGTTAATCCTGTTCCCTTCTGTCAGTTGTATTTAAAAGTTATGACTTCATTTCTCCAAGGTGTTAAACCAAAGCCTCGCCCTAGTCCCAAGCCTCCACGTCCTGGTCAAACTACATACTTCTGGGAAGGCTGTTACAATGACAAAAGAAGACGAGCCATAAGGTACAGACTTGGAAACTTCCACAGACGAAAAGACCCAGTGAGCGCATGTGCTGCAGCAGCCTTGAGACGTCGTTTCAAAGTATTTGCAGTAGAGAATGGTGGAGAATGTTACTCTGGCCGCTCGGCTCATCGAACATACAACCGTTACGGACCCACCAATCGTTGCAGGCGAGGCAGAGGAGGCCCGTGGGCAATGGACGTGTACAAGTTTGGACAACGTATGTCTTACGTTGAATTGTGTTTATAATCGCAGTAAAGGTCACAAACAATTCAAGCAGCCCAAAATGATGCGTAAACAGCGTGCTTTGCTCCAAAGTGTGGCTGTTTGTGCGTGAGGGTTGCGCTTGACTTTTTGAGATTGATGCTTCCCGTTTTGCATTCCTCTCATCGTGCCCCTCGCTCGCTTTTTGCGAAAAAAAAGACAAAAAAAGAAACAAAGAAAAAAACAAAAAAACAAATGTAATGGCACCTTGCGATAAGGCTGGTTGAAACAAGAAACAAATATGCACATTTCTCGCTTGATAATAACACGTAAATACAGGCAATGTGTAGATTTTCCTTTTTTTTTTTTTACTGACAAAATGCCAAGGGGATAAAATTTATCCTACCATTCTAAACAGTATTCGAATAAAATGTGTGCCTATTACTATTAATGTGAACGTGGAATGAACGAGGAATGAACGAGGAATGAATAAATGCATAATAATGAATATTAACGTGAATCCCAGTCGAGGTGACTGTAGCATAACAAAAGTCTAAGCTATCGCATTGGAATGACTTTGTGTAAATGTTAACACGTGTGTGTACACACAAAGTTAATTACTTCAGCCGAAGAAGTATAACGTCTTGTTGTTTAGCAACCAAAATAGAAAGCTTAGTCAACTGTCGCAGACAAGTCGCCATCTTTGCTGGAACAGTGAGCTTAATTGTTGGAAATTACATTTAACCTCTCAAGTGAGAGGAGCACCTTTATTTTGCACTGCTGATGAAATTATCTCTTAACACTCAACTTTGCCATGATTCTAACATTCCAAAAGTTACAACTTTAACTTCCATAAAATACGTTTTCATTACAGCTCGTGGTTGGACCAATGTTTACATCCGAAGTATCGGCTGCTTCAAAGACAAGCCTAGACGTGCTGCCGGTAGCATGGTCGCCAACTTACGGGGATTGAAGTTTGCCGTCCGAGATTGCGCGCGACAGGCCCGAAAACGAGGCTACAGGCTATTTGCGGTGCAAAATGGTGGCGAGTGCTTTATGGGTCCCAGAGCTAAAATTACGTACAAGAAATATGGTCCTTCCAAGCGGTGCCGAGGAGGCAAAGGCGGTCCCTGGGCGAATAATGTCTATATTATAGTTGTGAAAGGTAGGTTGTTAGATTTTGTGGGAATTATTTTAAGTAAGCTGTATGGTTTCACCTATTTTTCAATTCAGTACCTTGGCTCCTCAAGAATACTAAGAAAAAAGGGGATGAATTCCAACTCCCCCAGATAAGAACTGAGAGATGCAAAAGCTTGTTTATGAACAGGTTTGCTTTTAAACCTCTGTAGATTTTAAATTGTACACATCTTATTTTCATTCAGGATTTGATTGTGAAGACTCACGTCTGCTGCTCATGTCTGACGTTTCTCAATAGCAAATAAAGATTTCATTCATTTATTCATTCATTCATCCATTTATGCATTCATTCATTCATGGTTCTTATCAATGAACGTGTGTCATATAGTTAACTAATTCATTCATGTATTTTCTGTTGTCATACTTCCTCCAAAAGCTTGACCCTCTACTCCACTCTACCAACACACATACAACCCACCAGTCCCCGCTGTGCTCCGACGAAGGGCTAACGGTCAAAACATCAACCTCGTTAACCGACAAGAGCGATTAATTTACCTTAATCGACCTAAAGTTGATAAAAGGCCAGTAGTTCCACATCATACTCGTATTGCACCACGTCATGTTTCCTTTTGTAAAATAAAATTATTAGACGTTTTTTGCCTGACTGGTCGGTGAACGCGCAAGTTTGCTAGCCTGAAAGAAGCATACTGCGCGAACCTTTGTTCAGTTCTTGTTGGATTATTCCTGCAGTCCATGCACATTTTTTCATTGCTATTGCTCTATCTTTTAATGCTTATGAAAGTTTCAAACTCTCTGTTTAGGTCGAGTGAGACCCAAGCCAAAGCCTGTGAGGCCAGTTAGACCAGTTAGGCCTAGAGGTTAGTGACCTTTTTTATATAACTATTTCTGATGTTTTTATTAACTTTGTTTGAGGTCTTTCTTCTTGATTCGTTTTAAGACTTTACCCAAATTCTGAGGCCAATTAAATGATTCCCATTTACTTCAGTTCATAAATTTCTCTTTTACGATAAATTGATTATATAATTCTTTCCGTCTAGTGAAAACTCGAGCTGTGGCTATTTTCCCGCTTAATGGAGGCACAAAGGGAAAAGATATAAGTTCCAACAGAAACGTACGCGGAGTACTCAGTTACGTCCGCCCCGCGCCTGGACCAGACGGAACACGTGACGGCTCGTACCAGTTCTACGGAAGAAGCAACAGCTACATTCTCTTCCCCAACCGAGGTGGCCTAGATACCAAACGTTCTATCACTCTCCTAGCGTGGATCTTCCACCAAGGACGTGCAGGACCCATCTTCAACTACATGCCAAACGGCTGGGGCGTGCACTTTTGGATGATTACTCCGACAACGCTGTTTGTGCGGTTTACGCGTCGAAGAGGACGGCGTTTCACAACCGCGGTCGTAAGCAGGAGTATCACACCTGGACGATGGCAGTTTGTTGGTGCAAGTTACAATGGACGAACAGGCCAAGCGAAGCTCTTTGTCAATAGAAGATTCACAGCGAGGAAATACATCGGGAGAATACGGTTGGCGACTAACTACCCGGTGAGAATGGGAGCTCGTATCGGTGACGGGAGATATTTCCGAGGACGAATCTCGTGTATGCAGGTGTACAATGGTGCTCTTTCCCTGCGACAAATCATCTCCAAGAAACGAAGATGTTTTAGAAGAGGTAAGCTGAGATTATATAGTTACATGTCCCGCTTTTAGTAGGAGAGGACAATTGAGTTTGCCGTCATGATTTTTCGTGGTCTTTGCATTGACAAACAGAGAGGAGAGGTATAGAAAGAAAATCATTAGGTTGGGCAATGTCTGGTTGATCTACCATCAAAATAATCTCAGAATCGTAATTGCAGTAAATCTTGGAAATCCAAATTAAAAGTATACCTTCCGTTTTGATGTGCGACAGAACGTTAAATAGGAGTTATGTTATGCCTTCAGGGATTTTTCTCAATTACAAGTTGCTTGCTTGAAATAACATAGAACTATCAATTAATAATAAGAAAGCCAAGTCCTAGTGTAACACTACTCAAAGCAGATAATTCGCTTTGTAATAACTTCGCCAATCCTTTCTAAACATTCTATTTTTTTAAAAGCACTCTTGTATTTTTTAAACATTTTATTCCATTAGTTCCAGTTAGACCAAGACCAAGACCCAGGCCTGCTGGCCGAGGTATGTTATTACAATAAGTATACAAGTTTGAATCTTTGCCCTGTTACTATTTCAAAAGTCTCTCTTGCTTGATATAACGTTATATTTCAGGCGTGCACTAATTATTGTTTCCATTACGTAGTTGCTAGCATATACTATTGAAAAATTGATTTGACGAGAAAAGTTCAGACAAGTTTCCCATCTTTGGTAATAACTTTCCTTTTATTTTTGTTTTAGTTTGCACGAAGCGTCTTGACCTTGTGTTCCTGATTGACGGATCAGGAAGTATCGAAGCAGCCGGTCGCGGTAACTTCCGACGTTGTATTGAATTTGTCAAGACCATGGTGTCTTCATTCAGTGTGTCACCACAGCGCACGCGTGTGGGTGTGGCATTGTTCTCTTCCCGCACCTGGTTGATACTGGACTTTCACCAAAGCAGAAGCAAGGCTACCGTGCTCCGGCGCATTGATAGCATGAGATACCCACGCGGAGGTACCAAGATTGGAAGAGCCTTGAACTTCGTGCGACATCGATTGTTTAGACGAAGCAGGAGAGCGCTCAAGGTAATGGGAAAAACGGATAACTATGATCATTGTGTAATTTCTTCTTACAGTATCTTAAAATGCGCTGTCAAGTGGCACAATCTTTAACGGAAATGAAATTAATCCGCGACTTTTCGTAATTTCTTTTGCACAATTTTTGTAGCACCTTATCTCAGAAGTTCTCTTTTTGTCAAAGAATTTGCACTTGTCCCTTATTTTCGCGCTTACTTTGTTGTCAAACATGTTATAATAATCATATCTGACAGCTGATTGGCTGATTTCGAAGAAACGTTTAATTAATATGACTCTAACTTAGTATTGTTTCATTTCTACAAATGGTAAGTACCTCTCATAAGAAGTTAATCAGCAGAAGGAAATTGAGCGTATGCGAGCCGTAACGTATTATAAAACACGATCGTTCGTTTTATTTCATTACGAACCGTGAATCTTTTGCGCACACTTTTATTGGACCAATCTGTATTTTCTCCTTTTTTCAGGCTCTAGTAGTCATGACGGATGGCATCTCGCAAGACCGTGTGCGGAGACCTGCACTAGCTTTGAGAGGCCAGGGAGTGTGGGTATTTACTTTGGGGATCGGTCGGCGATATCGAAGACGCCAGCTTCAGCAAATAGCTACAAATGGACGATTCGTGTTCACTGCAAACTTTAGAAGTCTGAATAGGGTCGCTCGACGCATCTCAAGCAAAATATGTCGATGTAAGTACATTGCCCAGTGGGCTGCTAAAGGCTAAAGTCGCGGGGCTGGCCTCGAAAAAACGCTAGCCGTGGAGTTGTGTTCCAGTAATATAATAATAAGAATACTTTACTTATATAGCGCTATTTCTATCATTATCCAATAGCGCTTTACAATGATTTTAAAAATATCTCGTGAATAAAAATTAATTGAGGAAAAAAAACTAGGAATATCTAAAACATGAGCAAAATAAACTAACTAATAAAACAACTAAGCTGTAAAAATCAGAACAAAAACTAACAATATTGAAATCTTATAATGAAAACTTACTAACTGACTAACAGTAAACCCCTTAGCGCTGAATAGATGTCTCCAGTTGTAGTGCAGAATGGTTTTTTATTTTGCCTTTACTGTTATCTCGTCAACTTTTTACAAAGTTCTCCTTCAACTCTTAAATTCCAGCGGGTCGCCTACGGTAATTGTACATTTTGCTATATTTTATTCGGCTAATTTTCATTTTATTTTCTTGACTGCGTTCTTTTGAAATGTTTTTTGACGTTTTCTTGTTGCTTTTCTGTTTAGTGAGACCCAAAAGAAGACCTGTGCGACCAGTTAGACCATACAGGCCTAGAGGTAAGTGACGTGTTTATGTTTCATTTTCATTTTCATTTACCTTGTTTGTGGCAGTAGGGGTTCAAGTAGAAATAGCTTTGACAACGTGTTGTTTCCTTTTCATGAAGCCCATAAATCTTATATCCTTGCTAAATAAACGAAAGCTATAAATTTTCTCCATCTCGGCTTAGACAATATCCCTGTTTCTTTATCAACCTTGGATGTCGTAACAAAAGCACAGCGCAAATTTTACGTGTTATGTTGCTAATTAGAATATGAAATTAATAGAATCAACGTATTGGTTTAATTGATTTTGTTCTTTTTCGCTAGTTAAAACTCGAGCTGTAGCCATTTTCCCGCTGAATGGACGCACGGCGGGTAGAGATATAAGTTCCAGTAGAAGCGCGCGCGGAATACTTAGTTACGTCCGTGCCGCACCTGGGCCAGATGGAACACGTGACGGCTCTTACCAGTTCTACGGAAGAAGCAACAGCTACATCCTCATCCCCAACCGAGGAAACCTAGACACCAAACGTTCTATCACTCTGTTAGCGTGGATCTTCCACCAGGGACGTGCAGGACCCATCTTCAACTACATGCCAAACGGCTGGGGCGTGCACTTTTGGATGATTACACCGAGAACGCTGTTTGTACGGTTTACGCGTCGAAGAGGACGGCGTTTCACGGCTGCGGTTGTAAGCAGGAGCGTCACACCTGGACGATGGCAGTTTGTTGGTGCAAGTTACAACGGACGAACAGGCCAAGCGAAGCTCTTTGTCAATAGAAGGTTTACAGCGAGGAAATACATCGGGAGAATACAGTTGGCGACTAACTACCCGGTAAGAATGGGAGCTCGTATCGGTGACGGGAGATATTTCCGGGGACGAATCTCGTGTATGCAGGTGTACAACGGTGCTCTTTCCCTGCGACAAATCATCTCCAAGAAACGAACGTGTTTTAGAAGAGGTGAGTATGTTGGCGCTTTTAAAGATATTTCTAAGTCTTAAGCTCCTAACTTGGAATCTAGAAGCGCAAAGCAAGTATTAATAGATTGGGCTAGTACGCACTCTCGTAATTTCGCCCGTTTTCGTCAAGCAAGGGTAAAGTGAAACTATAACATTTACGTTGTCGTTATATGAAAGTAACATTAAGCTTTGTGAATTGTTTCTTATGAGAAACTTCAGGAATATTTACTCTTTTTTATCCCATTAACAGTTCCAGTAAGGCAAAGACCAGGACCCAGGCCTACTGGCCGAGGTATGTGGAAAATACAATTGCGCAAGTTGAGCATATTTCAGATGTTAGTATTAACTTTAATATCTTCCAGGTAAACCCTAATTATTGTCATTTTTATTTTATTTTATTTTAGTGTGCAATAGACGCCTGGATCTCGTGTTCTTAGTTGACGGATCCGGGAGTATTGAAGCAGCCGGTCGCGGTAACTTCAAACGTTGTATAGAATTTCTCAAGACCATGGTGTCTTCATTCAGTGTGTCACCACAGCGCACGCGTGTGGGTGTGGCATTGTTCTCTTCCCGCACCTGGTTGATACTGGACTTTCACCAAAGCAGAAGCAAGGCTACCGTGCTCCGGCGCATTGATAGCATGAGATACCCACGCGGAGGTACCAAGATTGGAAGAGCCTTGAACTTCGTGCTACATCGATTGTTTAGACGAAGCAGGAGAGCGCTCAAGGTAATGAGAAAAACGGATAGCTCTGAACGTTATGTAATCTTTCCTTACAATATCCTGAAATGCGCTGTCAAGTGGAACAGTCTTTATGAGGAGCTTACTATTGGACCACAATAATGCGGAAATTTAATTAATCCGCAACTTTTTGTAATTTCTTTTGCACACGTTTTGAAGCACCTTATCTCAGTTCTCATTTTCTTTTCTTAAAAATTACACCTTTTTTTTTTCTTCCGCGCTTACTTTGTTGTCAAGGTAGATGTTAGACGGATCATCTCTGACAGCTGATTGGCTGATTTCGAAGAAACGTTTAGTTAATATTATTCTAACTTGGTGTTGTTTTATTTCTGCAAATGGTAAGCACCTCGTATAAAAAGTTAATCGGCGAAAGGAAATTGAGCGTATACAAGCCGTAACGTATTATTAAACACGTTCGTTCGTTTTATGGTTTTACGATCCGTGAATCGTTTGCGCGCACTTTCAGAGGATCAATCTGTATTTTCCCTTCTTTTCAGGCGCTAGTAGTCATGACGGATGGCATCTCGCAAGATCGTGTGCGGAGACCTGCACTGGCTTTGCGAAACCAGGGAGTGCGGGTATTTGCTTTGGGGATTGGTCGGCGATATCGAAGACACCAACTTCTGCAAATAGCTACAAATGGACGATTCGTGTTCACTGCCAACTTTAGAAGTCTGAATAGAGTCGCTCGACGAATCTCAAGGAAAATATGCCGATGTAAGTCCTTTGCCCGAAATACGCTGCTAAGCGGGCTTAATTCGTCTAGCCTCGGAGAAGCGCTATCCGTGGAGTTGTGTTGCAGTAGGCCGCTTAGTGCTATATGGATGACTGCTTCTGTAGTGTAGAATGTTTGTTTTTTGTTTTGTTTTTCTTTTTGCCTTACTGTTATCTCGTCAATTTTTTATGAAGTTCTCCTTCAACTCTTTATTTCCAACGGGTCACCTATAGAAAATGTGCATTTTGTTTTTTCTTTAGCTGAATTTCATTTTATTTTCTCGATTGTGTTCTTTTTAACTCTTTTCTAACGTTTTGCTGTCGCTTCTCTCTTTAGTGACACCGAATCGAAGACCTGTGCGACCAGTTAGACCGTACAGGCCGAGCGGTAAGTGACGTTTTTATGTTTCTTTATCATTTTCATTGAGCTGTTTGGGCCGGAAGGGGTGCTAGTAGAAATTACTTTGGTAATGTGGTGATTCCTTTTGTTGAAGCCCGTAAACCTGATATCCTTACTTAATAAACGAAAGCTATAGATTTTCTCCATCTCGGTTGAGACAATACCCTGTTTCTCTACTAACTTTGGATGTCTTAACAGAAGCCGGCACAGCAGAAATTTTCTGTGTAATGTTGTAACTTATTGTCTAATTGATTAATCTTTTTTGCTAGGTAAAACTCGAGCTGTAGCCATTTTCCCGCTGAATGGACGCACGGCGGGCAAAGATATAAGTTCCAGTAGAAGCGCGCGCGGAATACTTAGTTACGTCCGTGCCGCGCCTGGGCCAGATGGATCACGTGACGGATCTTACCAGTTCTACGGAAGAAGCAACAGCTACATCCTCATCCCCAACCGAGGAAACCTAGACACCAAACGTTCTATCACTCTGTTAGCGTGGATCTTCCACCAAGGACGTGCAGGACCCATCTTCAACTACATGCCAAACGGCTGGGGCGTGCACTTTTGGATGATTACACCGAGAACGCTGTTTGTACGGTTTACGCGTCGAAGAGGACGGCGTTTCACGGCTGCGGTTGTAAGCAGGAGCGTCACACCTGGACGATGGCAGTTTGTTGGTGCAAGTTACAACGGACGAACAGGCCAAGCGAAGCTCTTTGTCAATAGAAGGTTTACAGCGAGGAAATACATCGGGAGAATACAGTTGGCGACTAACTACCCGGTAAGAATGGGTGCTCGTATTGGTGACGGGAGATATTTCCGGGGACGAATCTCGTGTGTGCAGGTGTACAATGGTGCCCTTTCCCTGCGACAAATCATTTCCAAGAAACGAAGATGCTTTAGGAGAGGTAAGCATGTTGGCGCTTTTAACGATATTTCTCTGTCTTAAGCTCCTAACTTGGAATCTAGAAGCGCAAAGCAAGTATTAATAGATTGGGCTGAAACTATGGCATTTGAATTGTCGTTATGTGAATTGAACATTAAGCTTTGTGAGTTGTTTCTAATGAGAAACTTCAGCAATCTTTATCCTTTTTATCCCGTTAACAGTTCCAGTTAGACCAAGACCAGGACCCAGGCCCACTGGCCGAGGTATGTGGACAATACAATTGCGCAAGTTGAGCAATAAAAACAATATTTCAAATTTTAGTATTTATTTTAGTATCTTGCAGGTACACACTAATCATTTTCATTTCTTAATTTATCTATACTAATGTTTTTATTTGTGTTTCAGTGTGCAATAGACGTCTCGACCTCGCGTTCTTAGTTGACGGATCCGGGAGTATCGAAACAGCCGGTCGTGGTAACTTCAAGCGTTGTATTGAATTTGTCAAGACCATGGTGTCTTCATTCAGTGTCTCACCACAGCGCACGCGTGTGGGCGTGGTATTGTTCGCTTCCCGCGCGTGGCTGATTCTAGACTTTTACCGAAGCAGGAACAAAGCAGGCGTGCTCAATACCATTGCTAGGATGAGATACCCACGCGGAGGTACCAGGATTGGAAAAGCTTTAAAATTTGTCCTACATCGATTGTTTAGAAGAAATAGGAGAGTACTGAAGGTAATGGAAACAAGAGCCGGTCACTTTGAATTCTTCTCGCCCCTCTAATAAACAAAAAAGTAACTCAATCTAGGCCTCAAACGTATTCAATAACAGATTTATCTATTTTCTTTGAAGGCTCTAGTAGTCATGACGGATGGCATCTCGCAAGACCGTGTGCGGAGACCTGCACTAGCTTTGAGAAGCCGCGGAGTGTGGGTGTATGCTTTGGGGATCGGTCGGCGATATCGAAGACGCCAACTGGAGCAAATAGCTACAAATGGACGATACGTATTCACTGCCAACTTTAGAAGTCTGAATAGAGTCGCTCGACGCATCTCGAGCAAAATATGCCGAAGTGAGTAAAGGGTTTTATATTTTAAGAGCGCAGACATTCGCATACGCCTTCTGACTAGAGATGCGTAATAGAAACTACTGCTTGTAGGATATTTTGAGAGGCACGTAGAAAATAACAGTAATGATTAGAACAATAACGGATTACAAACAACTTTGCTTCATTTCAAATAACGAAAGAGAACTACCCGCCTGAATTATGAACTGAACTGTAGAGATGGTATATTGTTGGTCCGAAACAGTTTATTTCCCTTTTTAAAATAATGTCAAAGGTTTCATGCATCAAAACTGCTAACTGGAGACACTGAACCGCAACCACATCAGCAAATAAACTAACAGTCGCAATTGTTTGCTTCAGGTCACCCGCTCCGTCCCAGGCCATTCCGTCCAGGACCTCACATAAGACCAAGTGGCAAAGGTTTGTCCTCGGCGTTATGATGAAGACGCTTGAAAAATGTCTTTATTATTTTATTTTTTAGCTATTTTACTTCTTTGTTCATTTGTTTGTTTCATTTCCTCTCATTGCTGAAAAAGTTCTTCAACTTTCTTTTGCTGCAATTGACTTTTTAAAGATCGGTTATTTGGTACTGTGGAGGGCATTATCCTCTAAAGAAGCGCCTTACGCTAGATTGTTCTAGTTCCTTGCTATAGCAATGCAAGACCTTTATGTTGATTATTCTTTATTTGCTGTTGCCATAGTGTGCCGCAAACGTCTCGACTTGGCCTTGTTGATCGACGGCTCTGGCAGTATCAATGCTTACGGCCGAGGGAACTTCGGGCGCTGTCTCGACTTCGTCAAACGATTGGTGGCTTCATTCAGTATCTCCCCCACACAGACTCGTGTTGGTATCGTTCTGTTTTCAACTCGCGCATGGCTCATCGCTAACTTCAGGGGACACAGAAACAAGCAAAGCTTGTTACGTGCGATTAGTCGCATTAGATATCCCAGAGGTGGCACGAAAATTGGACGAGCGCTGAGATTTGCCAGATATCGGTTGTTTAGAAGAAGGACTAATCGGCGTAAGGTAAGTGCGTGGATGGAGGTTTCTTTTAAAGTGTCCCACTCAATCGATTTGCAGCCTATTGGCAGTCATTATCTGGACGCCCAAACAGACGCCGCGCGAAGGTGCAATGTTTGGCTTTACTCACTATGTTTTTAAAGTTCCTGCTTGGAAATGCTCAAGCTTATGTAAAAGTGTGCTCGCAAATCTCTGACTCCTAGCACTTGCGTTGTCCGATGATGAAAGATAGAGTTGTAGGATTATGGCAATAGCAAACGGAAGCAATGAAAACTGGTTGATGGGGGCTGTTCAACCATCTCTCAATGAAACAATTGGAACAAGGATTCAAAAACTTGAGTGGAGTATTATCAGTCAACATCAAGTCCACTATTATTTCAATATTATGTACACAGATGTAGCGGTTGGATCGTTAGTTTTGAGATCAGTTTAACAACTTTTTTGAAAGTTTTTGCTTTCTTCACTTGTTAGTTTTGATCAGCTTTTTGTCACACCAGGTAGTGTAGTCAGTGCTTTCCTTGATGTTTAGGTTTAAACTTTTTGTTTACTTTCCTTCAGGTACTGCTTGTCATGACTGATGGTATTTCACAAGACTCGGTCCTGAAATCGTCACGTGCTCTCCGAAATGCGGGCGTGCGTATTTTGGCGCTCGGAATCGGCAGAAAATTCAGACGAGCTCAACTTAACCAGATCACGGCAAACCCAAGATACGTGTTCAACAGTGGCTTCCGAAACCTTCACCGTGTAGTGAGGTCAATCAAACGAACGGTGTGCAAAGGTAAATAGCAGTGCTTCAATAAATGGGTGTGAACAAACTACACAACACTATACTAAGAGGTTCTCTATTATTCCTAGCAGTAAAAACGATGCATTAATGTAGGTAGCTGCTTGTGCAGCCATTTGACTGTGAAGAAGGGTGCATGGGTTCCAGTTATCTTTACCGTGATCGTGCTGTTTGTTGGCAACCAAGGCGCGTTGTTTAATTCCCTTTCTCGCCGGAGAAATTTGAAATGGGAGGTTTCACCCTGAAAACGCATCAAATGTTTTCCGTCCACACTACGCCGGAGAAATATTAAAACGCAACAATCAGCGGTTCATTTTGGATTTGTGTTTGAGGAAAACTTGGTCACGAAAATCACATGATTACCGTGACGCCATCGTTTTCGGAAAGCTCTGTTTTCAAAATGTTTTACGCTCACACGAAAACCAAAAACCGGCGTTTTCAAATTCCTCTGATTTGAAGAACGTTTTCGAAAAGCTCCGTTTTCGTGACGGATTACTTTGGACGGTAGGCCACACCGTGGAAATAAAGCTGCGTTTTCAAACTCCTCCCATGTAGTGTGGACGAAGCCTTAATGGCCGCGATTGCGTCATAAACGCCTCATTCCAAAAAGATCAGGCTAACGTTTTCAAGTTCGTTCTTCCCACTCCGTCTTATTTTAATTTTCGAAACCAGACAGCCATACCAAATTAAACAAAATGGCCTAACTTGTTTGTTCCGCCGTGTATGTTTGTCATACCACATTTCTAATGTAAAGGTGTTCTTCAGGTCGCCCGATACGTCCCAGACCAATACGGCCAAGACTTCCAGTGCGACCTAGTGGCAAAGGTAAGACTAGGGCTGAGCAAGCTTAGATCAGAATAGGGGCGTTTTCCATTTGTATGGAAAAACTGGGTTTTCTGGTGGGAAACCAAATGAAACGGGTCTTTCCAATGAAAATACAGAGCTGAAATACAGAAATTCAGAGGTACAGTAATAGCCCACGTATAAGAACCTGGGTTTTAAGAACCTGTTGGGCTAAAATTTTCATTTTAAGCCCCCTCCACATAAGAACCTATCAAGGCTAACATTTTAAGTTAGGTTCTTATCAGTGGGGTTGCTGTAAAAGTGTATAGGTAGAAACTGCTGAATTAAGATCGCCATCTATTTAAAAGTAACTTGACATAACTTTTTTTTTCTTTCAAGCTTAAGTACCATGTTGTATGTCTACTGTGTTTGCCATTCAGATAATTCCCCAAGTATTTGCAAGTACTGCACTCTACCACAGTATCAAAGAAAGCTTTCTGACCATCTCCATCTCTGTGCGAATCACAAAATATTAAAAGTAAAATATCAAAATATATCCCAATGAAATAAATAACTGCAAAATATCAAAACAACGTAAGCTCCCAATGGGCAATGCCGCAGCTTCTCAACGTGAGTTTCTTTGCTATGTTTTGTTAAGGACATATACTGTACCTGCACTGAACTGCCTATAGGCATTGCTCTATGGTACAAATAAATGATTTATACAGTGTACTGTATTATGAGATGATATTTATATTATATATAGTATATTCAGATGAAATTCATATGAAAATATAAGAACCTATTTTAAGAACCTTGGTAGCCTAAATTTGCTTTAAGTACCATTTATATAAGAACCTATTTAGGCTAAATTGAAAAATTCAGGTTCTTATACGTGGGCTATTACTGTATTTCCCTTTTCTCGTTTTTACGGAATGATCGTAAAATCGCTGTGCTATGTTGCTTTTTCACACTAATTCCATGCTCCTTGATGAAATACGCATTCGTTTCAGTGGGAAATGAAATGGAATAGTCCTTTCCACTAGAAAGATTTTGACTGCTGTCAAATGGTACACACTCGACCCGTCTCATTTTATTTGTTGAAAATTTCTGCTGTTTCATTTGGCGGAAATTTTCACCGTTTTTTTTTCACCCGAACAGAAAGAGCTCTACGTTAAACTAATTCGTTCTTTTTTGTGGGTCATTTTATTTTGCAAGCAAAAAAGTACAGTAGAAAACTGGTCAAAATGATATTACTGGAGAAAACTTACTTTTTAGTGGTATTGTTTTTAATTTTAACGAGTGTTCAAACCTGTAATACTATGCAATTTCCTAAAGGAATATTTTCTATTTCACGGAGAACACTGGGAGATTTTAAGGACGGTGCCTACTAAATACAAAGGTTTTCGCGCCAGGTTAGGACCACGCGGAAAAAGTAGATCTTTGCAAGGGCTATTGGAATCCAGCAAGAAAAATAGGGGAAGCCACGCATTTTTTCGAGATAATTAGCCTTGAATCTCAAAAAAATGCTGACATCAGCATTTTTCTGAAAAAAACAAGGAAAGCGTATTTTCTTCACAGATTTCCTTACAATTCGCTTTTACATACAGAAAAGCAAACACATTTAAAAAGATCTTTAAACTACATGGCAAATGGTAACATGAAAACCCTTTTTGGTATGTTTTTAATAACAAAATCGTTGCAACAGCACTTTTAGTGTCTCTGACAACCTTCCTCTGGTTCAGCTAAAATACGGTCTAAATACCTTTTGCTCACAACCAGAAACTAATCGCGTGTTGAATAGTCTTGCCACTTCCATTTCATAACATAAAATGTGGGGGTAACCACGCGTTTTTTTTAAGTTATTCATCTCTTTTGAAAACTTTTACTGTGCCCGTTACATTTTTTCCTGTCACCTCCCCAGTAAGTAAGACATTTGCGTATCTCGCACTTTTCTTGCGCGCGCACTACGCCATCTGCAGGTACATGTTTACAGTTGAATTTCAGTATAATTTTCGACAGATAACAGCTAGGTTTTCAGCTTGAGGACGTTAAGAGTTAGTGGTTAGCGATATGCTACTATTCTAGTGTCCCTGGTTTAAGTACAGGTTCATTAAACTTGATTTGGTCACAGTGAGAATTTTGCTTTTAAGAGGAACATTTGAAAGGTTCCAGAGTTAGTTGTTTAAATTGTAACCTCCTTTCATACCATACCAGCTTTCTGATTGGTTTGCGTTATTTTCCATTGCTGTGTGCCTGAGAGAAAGAAACGTTGGACACTTTCCAAAAGTAATATTCTGTACATTCTTGTTTAATTCTTTTTCTTGTTAAATAATGTCTTTGCCTTCATATACACAGGCATGTTTAGGCTTAAGTCATTGGTAACTATTATTTACAGGTTCTACTCAAGTACATTACATTAATCTTCGCTTTCCTGGTTAGCCAATGACACGAAATAAATCAAATTTGTATTGACGAGTTGCCCAAACAAATGTTTTTGTTTTCTTTTAGTCTGCCGCAAACGTCTCGATTTGGCCTTCTTGATTGACGGCTCTGGCAGTATCAATGCTTACGGCCGAGGGAACTTCCGGCGATGTCTCAACTTCGTCAAACGATTGGTGGCTTCGTTCAGTATCTCCCCCACACAAACTCGTGTTGGTATCGTTCTATTTTCAACTCGTGCATGGCTCATCGCTAACTTCAGGAGATACAGAAACAAGCAAAGCTTGTTACGTGCTATTAGTCGCATTAGATATCCCCGAGGTGGTACGAAAATTGGACGAGCGATGAGATTTGCCAAATATCAGTTGTTTAGAAGGAGAACCAATCGGCGAAAGGTGAGTGTAGGGATGGAAGGTTCTACCCTGTTCTCTTCAATATATTAAGGACTATTTAAATTGCACCTTTTTGCCTTCTTTACTTGAAGTCTTGTGGCTCTATCAGTGTCTATCCTTTTTTCCAATCTAGGCCATACTGAAATTCATTATAACGCGTTTTGACTTTCTTAGAGGTGGTACAGCAAGCGATTATGATGTTTCAGTGCGTCCTTTTTATCTAAGAAATACATGCTGTGTCTCTGTCTCTTTATATAGTGTAAGAATAGATTATAAATGAAATAGAAAATTGCATAAATGTTTTCTGACAATTTCGCTGGCTACCCTTGAAATCTGGCTGACTAAGTGGGCATCTGATATCGATCGATAGGAGGCCAGTCCTACGAAGCGCGCGCTCGTGGTTTTCATAGGTCATAGCCAATTCGTCAATGATCACAGTCGATGTTCTAGATATGGTAAAACGGTGCTTACCAAAACGGTGCTTACCAACTTTGATAGTTAACTATCAATGTGTAATTGCCAGGTAACGTACTGCCTTTATCACTGAGATAGCGTTAGCCCAACTCCATTTCACATTTTGTCATTTGTTCTCCAGGTACTGCTCGTCATGACAGATGGTATTTCACAAGACTCGCTCGGGAGATCCTCACGTGACCTCCGAAATGCGGGCGTGCGTATTTTGGCGCTTGGAATCGGCAGAAAATTCAGACTAGCTCAGCTTAACCAAATGGCAGCAAACCCAAGATACGTGTTCAAGGCCGGCTTTAGAGGCCTTCATCGTGTGGTGAGGTCAATCAAAAGAACGGTTTGTGGAGGTATCTATCTTAAATTAAACAATGAAAACAGAGATAAAGTACTTACAAGAGAAGATGAAGGGTAGCAGAAGTAATCCCCCATGTAGACCTTATTCTTAAGGTGATCCCGCTCAAGTTATTTTTAAATATGGCATCCAGTCCTCACGCGGATAATGTGACCGCGCGGGTTGCGTGGATGTTTTCTTGGAGGATAAAAATGTGTATGAAGCTGCTTGGGCTAGCCACGTAGATAAAATTCGTGTCAGAGGATTGGCTATTTCTAGACCCTCCTGGAATTTATAAAGCCGCAGATGATGTAAAAACAATTTGAGCGGTAAGCAAGGCGACGAAGGATGAGCTCTTACCCTTTATCCTCTCCTAGTACTTAAAGTTACATTGTGCAATCCCGCAAGTCAGATATTATCATTATTATTATTATTATTATTATTATTATTATTATTATTATTATTATTATTATTATTATTATTATTATTTATTATTATTTATTATATTTTTTTTTTTCACTTAGATTCCTCATTTAGCATTTCCCTCAAGTCTTTATCAGTTTTAAACACAGGTCTGTCCAGTACCAGGGTAGAAACGCTCGACCAAACACTGTATGAGATCAAAACTCATCTCGTGCTAAAAGCAGAACATGGCGATTGATCAACCAATCAATACTACTTTTCACCTTAAAACAGGTTTTCACTAGAATCACAAGCATAATCGCGAGTACGATTCTCGCGTGCAAATACAAAGATACGCAAGGGAAAGCACGTAGATTGATTATTTATTCTTGTACTTGATTGGGCTTGCATTTTACAGTGTCTCGTTAGTCTGTTGAGCCCTGTCCAAACGGGAAATGCTTGGCGACCAAACACGATCAAACATTGTTTGGTGACCAAACAACACCTTGTTTCATCGTTTTTGATAAAATTTGAACGTCAACAAACGTTTGATCAAACACTATAAAATTTGCTCGTTCAGACGATGATCAAAAATGTTTGATCCCATTTTGCTATTTTCTTCAACATCAACATGTTTGGTCACCAAACAATGTTTGGTCTTGTCCGCATTTGGTCGCCAAACATTTCCTGTTTGGACAGGGCTTCTAGTTATACTTGCGCTTATGCGTGCGTCGCTAATGAAGATCAGGCTTTGCTATACTGACAGTATTTTGTTACATATTTTGTAGCGCGTCGTGATCAGGGACGCAAAATAAAATGGAGGCGTAAAACTAAAACACGTCGTTTTCAGTGGAGAAGAAGGCGGCGACCAAGGAGACCGCGAGGGCGCAGGCGAAAGAGGAGATTGCGTACGTGAAAACTGGTCTTGTATACCCAGCTAAAAAGTTTCTTTCCGGATTCATTCGGAATATTTTTGGGATTCTTTCGGGGTTACTATTTCCAAATATTTAATTCTCGTTACCCTGGTTCTCAGCTCACACCGGTTTTGATGCGACATAGAGGAGATGAGGCGTGGTTTTCCCTTCACTCTCTGTCAGTATGAGTTCAATTATAAGTTTGGATTTAGTTAAGATTTTTCAAGTTATAAACCACCTGTTATGAAACAGCATGCTATGCTACTTGGAGATGGACGCTATCAATTCATTTCATCGATCTGTTGTCAATACATTGCACATATCGCCGATTTAGATTCAATGAATAGAGTAAATTTTTTTACCGACAGGACTCCGCGCTCGTCCCATTCAAAGACAAAGCATTAGCGATAATATGATTATTTTATCATTCTCGGTTTCATTCTCTTTGCAGCGTGGGGAAAGAAAAGAGATGTAGTGATCGTCAAGCCTGACAATTTCAACGAAAAAGATGACGATAACCACAGTGGCGCTGATGATAGTGGCGATGGCGAATCATCACGTGATTCAAAGCAAGTACGGGGAAGTCAAAGAAGCGAAATAGCTCAAGTGGAGACCAAAGGTTAGTGTGTTAAGTTGCAAAACGATAACAAGTTCTGTTTTAGATTAACTGCAAAGACTGTAGAAAACAAAATACGAGGGCAAAAGACTGCGAGAAGCGAAAGACGCTAGGGTGCACTGACAAATACGACTTTATTTCCTGCCCTGGGAACTGGCGTTTTGCCAGCATTTCACAGTGTGCAATGCCAGATACCGTGTTCGACATCCGTTAAAAGTTTTTTGAATTCTTCTTTACAATCATTCATACCAAGTAAATGAAGAGCACAGTTTGAAGTACTATTTCTGTCATTCTACAGTTAACAAACCAGACCTGACCCCAAGCTATTTATGGCGCTTTGGATCATCTGGAAACAACTCGGTCGCCTTAGATGAAGTGCACGGTCACGTGGTGCACCTTGAGGGAGGAGCCTCCATCTCAAACACCACCGAGAGAGGCCTGGTGGCTGACACCAATGGCGGATGGCTATCACTCAAAGAAACCAATAGTGAGTAACTGTGCAATCATCTTGATGACATGCGAGTGTCATATTTATTGGTGGTTTGTAACCAGTCCCTAGAAATTCAGTTGACAAAATCGTAGTGGCCATGTTGGCGGCAATTGTGAAAGAAGCCATCGCGAAGAGAAATGTGTTTTTAACGTTCACCAACATGGTGGCTATGGCGTCACATGCAAACCGAGAGTTGAAATAAAACTGATAAGTTGTTTCTGTAAACGCTCTTTAAAGCTGTAGAACAATGTTGTGGTCACCCAAATAGTTTGGGTAATGACCAGCTACTGTTTGTATGATTAATTTCTCTATTAATTTATACATTTTGGCAAATTACAGTACAAATAAACGTTATCCATATCTTGTCTTGTGAGTCGCCTCTACGCTAATCAGTATGTGCAGATGGATCCGTGTCCTCGTAAACAGTTGTTCGAGTTACTGTCATACTAAAAATTCTAAACAGCGTACTCACAAATATACCGATGTACTTTTGTTGTTGTTGTTTCCTCTTGTAGGTTTGTTTGTTTGTTTGTTGGTTGGTTGGTTGGTTGTTTGTTTGTTCTTTTTTACCTTTAGTGAGATAATCCTAAGCTTGTTAGAGATAACAGAGGCAATTTTTGAAAGTTCTGAATTCGTTTTCCTCAGATACCTGCTTCAGTGATCCTGGGCATTGCTCAGAGAACGGTATGACGGTCATGTCTTGGATCAAACTCAACAAGACGTCTCTCAGTGACAAGACCAGCTCGTACATAATGTCTAGTGGCGGCCAGTCCACCGCGTCTCGCGGTTTCGCCGTGCTGTACATGCCTAAGAGGTACATCGTGATTCTAAGCACCAAAAACAAGCAGTGGAAACTGAACACGCCTGTTTTGCCGAGCGGATGGTTCAATCTCGCTTTCACTTGGCGGGAATCCAACCAGCTCAAGTTGTTTGTGAATGGAACCTACGTGACCTCCAGTAATCCTGCTTTGGTTTCCAGGCCCCACGATTCGTTTACAACGTTTGATGTTGGTCGACCAAACAATTCGGATAAGCTAATGTACAGATTCCCATTGAGGATAAGCGATTTAGCTCTCTGGGAGAGGGAACTTTCTGAGCAGGAATTAAAATCAGGTCTGTAACTTACACCCTGTTATTTTAATTGATAGAGCAACTGGTCAATCTTCGCGCAATTAAATTATCGCCTGCCTCTTAACAAATATTTGGTGAATGGCAAATTAGAATATATACCGTAAAATACTGGTTATAAGCCAGAGAGTTATATGACTTAACAAAGGAATTTAGGGTGGGAATATTACGAGGGGAGCTTAGTCTCTTGTTAGCATCTCCCCGAGGTCGGGAAGATGCTTACAAGCGGTATGAAAAAAAACTTTGGGAAGAGAAACGACTTGAAGGCTCCGATAAAAACTGGATTAATTCTTCTTCTTGTTGTTGTTATTGTTGTTGTTGTTGTTGTTGTTGTTGTTGTTGTTGTTGTTGTTGTTGTTGTTGTTAGCTTACAGATATAACAAGTGAGGCTTATAAATAGCTCATGGCAAATATATTTGTAAGCTCCTTTCTGACTTTGTAGTTATTTCTCGGGGACGATGTAGAGAATATTGACGAGAATTATGATGCAAGGTTAGGGGTGGCTTTAAGTTATAAGACAGCTAAGCCTTCTACGAATGTGGAAAATGAAATGAAAATGGCTTTTTTGAATGTTTCAGCGATGTATATGCAGTTAAGCCGTCACAGTGAACCACTAAAGAAGAACAATGAAATTTAAGGTAATACATTATTTCATTATTTTTACTATATTAAATACATTACTCGCGCTCTGATCATGAATACTGAATACACAGACGAAAAAACGGTCCTGACGTTACTCCACTTTTGCCTTAAAGTTTAAAAAAAAACCTGCCGTTTCTTAGGCCAGTGAACGCGTGCATCTACGCAATTCTCGCGTCTCGTTGACGAATATCGCGTATTTTCTGCCATCACTTAGAATAGACGACAGCGGACAAACCATGGCATACTGAATTTTAATGTTGTGTTTATTTAAGAGAACTTTCCTTAAACAGCTACCCTATAGACTGAAAACGGCCTTGTTAACAACGGACATGGCTACGCGAAAACCAGAAGTGTTGAACAACGTTCCCGCTGCTATATTTTTTTGTGTCGTGTTTTGCCTCTTGATTGTCAATTGTCTGAAGTTGTGGTTGTTATTTTGCAGATGTGACATTACTATAGCAACGCGTGAAGGTTCAAGAGATGCTCTGAGGCAACGCTGTTTTCTTAGAGTCAGCAAAATTTGCTGAGTAGTGCATGTGTTATTAGGCTGTGTTATTTGTGCATTTATTATTGTGCCACTTGAACAAATAAATTTATTACCGTGAATTAGTTTCTCGTCTCCTTCTTTGGAGAGTGTTGACGAACGGATGATATATCCGTGGAGCATATACGCGAACTCACAGTGAGAACATGGGGGAAAATAGAACGATGTTGTTGTTACATGTACGAAGGTGAAAGCGCGGGTTGGTTATCGCGCAGGGACCAGGGTCATCCCAACTACATGGGTGTTGCCTATAGTTTGATTTTAGCCAGCATGGAGTGTCGGCTTAAGTTAATGGTAAGACAAGGTTTAGGTTTAGGATAAACGTAGAAAGACGGAACGCACAAGGAACACGGAATAACGCAGTAGAAACACACGCGGGAAAGAAAAGAACGAAAGAAACGCGGGAAAAGTACGAGGAATCTCGAGAATGCCATGGGAAAAGTACAGCAGAATGTAAGGGGAAGGGAACTCCTTCCCCGCCTCCAAAAAAAAGCGTCAGTAGTCAGCTCAGACTCAATTTTGAGAATGATGCTAGGGCGAAGGAGTATTTTAAAATAAACTTCAGCGTTACATGTACAGTGAGGGTTACTAAAAAACGAGGGGCTTCAGCGGAACATGCTAGGGAACGCACGGATCCCATAGTGAAAGAACCAGGGGCGCAGAAATGGAACGCCATTCACAGGTAAATGCATGGGATACCTAGGGGAACTCATAGGGAATATAATATACGGGGAGCGTACTACCGTAAACTTCCGAGAGTAACGACCCGCATTACTTTCGGAATTAGCAAGCTTTGGAACCCGCCACTTTCGGGGGGTCA